>NC_090265.1:781897049-782197049 GCF_040414725.1 Anabrus simplex
ATCCTGCCCTTTGAAACATCTGACCTTGTGATTTATCATTGGTCATAGCGAAGGCTACTTTTATTGGGAATTGTTTTCTTTTCATTTGGAAAGGCACGGTTGGATCAGAAGGTGTGAGGTGAATGCAGCGGATGAGCACAGTTTTACCAAAGTGAATGAAGTTAGCAGTGATAATGTACTCGTTTAAGTGAGTTACCACTAATCTTGCACAATTAATTAATCCCTGATTTGTGTTAAGATTTCTAATTAATATAATAATAACATTTTTACTTAAAAGCAATTTATGAGGTGGTAAACTGGACAGATTTAATGAGTTCAAGAATTCCATGGGCTACAATTGATCATTGTTTATTTCTTCATGTTGAACAGAATCAGAAGTGAGGTAAACCTTTTACTCTCCATGTAATAAATTGGAAATAACATATTAATTAATTGTTGTACAATCATTGTTTTTTTGGACATAAAATCGCCGTTGAAGAGAATTGTGAAACATTATTTCATTGATTTCTATGGCATTGAATATGGTGGTAATAATACTATCGTAATTACAATAACAATGTTTCAGAATTTTGATCACTTCATTGTAGTAACCTGTTTAAACTTCCAAAAATCACCGCTACACAATTTAAGAAACCGTTTAGTGAAAACGAGATCATAATTTACCCTCATATTTTGAGTCAACTTATGAATTCTAAGACCATAAGGGCAATTGTTTAACTGTATTTTTAACCATGGCTGTTTTCCTGGCATATCTAACAAGGGGTAACACCTGACAGAAATCTCCACTGAACAGAATTATTTTGCCTCAATAAGGGAAAAATGAAACAGCGTATGGCTTTTAGTGCTGGGAGTGTCCAATTACATGTTTGGCTTGCCCAGGTCTTTTGATTTGACGCACCTAGGTGACCTGCGTGTTGTGATGAGAATGAAAGGATAAGAAGACGACACATACACCCAGCCTCCGTGCCAGCGGAATTGACCAATTATGGTTAAAATTCCCGACCCTGCCAGGAATTGAACCCAGTACCCCTGTGACCATTCAGCCATTGAGCCATACTCCACAAGGGAGATTATTATTCATGATGTCCTTTAAAAGTCGATTGACAGTGCTTAGCATGTCTTTCGGAACCATTGAAATCTCGCCCCAAGTGATTAGGTCTGAGTGAATGCGAATCGATGAGACCGATATATTCAAGATGGGTACAGGTAGTTTGAAAATCGAATGTGATGTGCGTCCCCCTGGTAGAAGATTGGTGGCAATGCTTGTCCATGCAATGGGTGAAACAACTATGTTTTCATCTTGTAAAATGTGGCACAATGTTTGGCAGACAAATGTTTTACCGGAGTCCCCCGGACCATCAATTAAATAACAATTGGGAATTTTATTTCTTACTGCATGTAAGACTTTTTCAGTTATTGCCTACTGTTTGGGCTTTTCATAAGCTGTCTTGCCGTTCATATGTTCTTCTTCTATGTTGTAGGCTTCTGTTGTATCTTGTGTGGTGGTCACAACAGGGGCCAGTAGCCTGAACTTTTGGCAAGATTTGCCATGATATTTAAAATGATTCTCCAACTCTTGCAGTGTGAGGTTGTAGGCTTCAGGTTGCATGTGCTTCCTTTGAAAATCTTCTGAAAGTGCATCTCAAAATGTTGTCCACAACTCAGGTATATTGGCAGGAGAACAGAATGTGCAGATGATAGCAAAAAGCCATTGGCATTTTGTGTTTGGCAGCCTCCTGCAAACATTCTTTTCTTTCAGCATTCTTAATGACTAAGTGTAATTTTTCTGCAGTTTGTTGAAATGAGTTGCACAGTATTCCATCAACTGTGCATAGATTGTCAAACGACTGCAGTCCTTTGATGACTATCAAAGGGTAGAGGTAGGTCCCCCATTCAATACTGTTAGCTAAATATAGTGTCCTATATAAGTGGTACTAGTTTTGGCCCTACATACAATGGGTCATCTTCAGCGATGATCTAATTGGAAACATATGTTTACATACAACCAATAATAAAGAATATAATTTAATATATCTTAAATTAAAATCTAAGTTTAAAACATTGATGAAGTCTGACTACACATCTAAAATTGAAACCAAAATGACACATCAAAACTGCTGCAGTTGGTGTTGAAGCATGTCATCGTTCTTATGGTAACCAAGTGTTTTTGAGTCAATGTGGGAGTTGGTATTCCTTATCTGTATAGTTGAGCCATTTGATTTATAAATTACTAGCAAGATACCCATGCTCCGCTACAGTATTATACTGAAATTTATAATTGAATGCTTATTGTTTTAGATATATAATCCGCCAAAATTCGCGATCTGTCTCGTTTTCTGCAAGAATCCGCCAAAATTTGCGATCTGACTCGTTTTCTAATAGATTACGGCAAGTTTCCTCCCATTTTTCAATCTTTCTTTCCAGCAATCGATTTTGTACCTACCGGGCTAGGACCAGGTAGTCCACCCGGTCAGTTGGGTCCCTAAATCTTTGCCATCTTTTCCTGTAAGCATTTTTAATATGGATCAAATCCTTCAGGAGATCCGGCGTGGTGTCATCTTGGGTTACTTGGCAGTATGATCCCTCAGCCGGACTGCATTCTTAGTCATTACCCGTCCAGGACCCGTTTCCAGCGAGGTCCGCACATTTGACGACGGTCCAGAACATTATTATTATTATTATTATTATTATTATTATTATTATTATTGATGTTCTGGACACCACAGCAAGATGCAAGACCGCTACTTGGCGGTAAATTACATCTGCTGCCATTGTCATTGTTAACAATGTGACCAGCACCATTGTCGCGCATAGGCAAGTGTGCAGGATTTCTGGCGATACGAATGACATACTTCCGTGCATTTTTTTTCATTTCATACAGGTGAACAATTTGACGGGCAATCTCATTCCTATCGTTTATTTCAAATGTGTTTTAATTTTTATTTATATGCCAGGCGAATCTACTGTAATCTAAGAACTTTCTCCGAAGGAAAAGATGGCTGTTGAAAACAAACCCATGAAAGATTAAAAATGACAGGTTTATGATCAGAATAAGTACATCGAAAATCTACAGCCTGTTTCCAGTCATTCGACAGGGTGAGGAATGGCATGAATAAAGCACCATCTAGCGGTGGCAATAGGAATTGTGCCGGCAGCTGAAGCACTCCTCTGGGGCAATGATCGATGAATGACAAATGAAATAAAATATTGCACAGTGTTGCTGGAATGAATGATGACAGGGAAAACAGGAGTATCCGGAGAAAAAACTGTCCCACCTCCGTTTTGTCCAGCATGAGTGTCTCATGGAGTGACCGGGATTTGAACCACGGAACCCAGCTGTGAGAGGCCGGCGCGCTGCCACCTGAGCAATGGAGGCTCCTTATAAGCACATTATGAACAGTAAAATCAATTGGACTCACCCCTTTTACACCCCACTGCCGTTAAGTTTATTTACCCCCCCCCCCCTAAAAAAAAAGAAGGCGTGTTTCTTTATGTTTAAAGGAGATTCCAAGCACCAATGTTCACGTCTGTTACCTTCAGTTTTGAGATATAAGTATCCCCATAAAAATAATTCACTTTTTTTTTTCACTTCCTTTCACACTCCCCCCCACCCCCAGTGAATTTTCCGGCAAAATATACTTGTTTCTTTAATAGTAAAGGATCTTCTAAATACCAGTTATCACGACTCTAACTTTTTCAGTTTTTGATGTAAGTGTCCTCATGAAAGGAATTCAACTCCTTTTCACTTCGCCCCCCCAAGATGGTTCCCCCCCCCCAAACGCGTTTTTCTTTGTTTTTAAAGGAGATCCAAATATCAATTTCCACGTCTGTAACAATTTTAGTTTTTATTAGATGTATGTATTCTCATACAATTAAGTCAATTAATTTTTCAATTCTTTCGCCACCCCTCCCCCCTTCATTGGATTTTCCGAGAATACGTGACTCTTTACTTTTAAAGCAGATTCCAAATATCCAATGGAACCTTCATTTTTGAGATATCAGTAGCCTGATTAAAGGAATTCAACACCATTTTCAGTCACTTTTACCCCCACCTCCACCCAAGTGGTATTTCCGAAAACTAAAAATACACGTTTCTTCATTTTCAATAGAGATAAGAAATACCATTTTTCACTTCTGTAACATTTTACATTTCTCAGATATTCTGTAGATATAGTCTTTCAAAAAATTCACCCCAATTTATCACTCCTGTTTAACCGTCATTAATTGGATTATCCAAAAAAAAAAGTGTTTCTTTATTTTTAAAGGAGATCCCATATACAAATTTTCAGTTCTGTAATATCTTCAGTTTCTGAGATATATGTATCCTCAATAAAGGCATTCAACCCATTATTCACCCTTTTACACCCCTCCTATTGGGATTTACAAAGACCAAAAAAATACGTGTTCCTTTATTCTTAAAGGAGATTCTAAATACCAATTTTTACATCTGTAAACTTTTAAAGTTTTAAGATATAGACACACTCATTTTAAAAATTCACCCCGCTTTTCAACCCCCATTATTTGGATTTTCCAAAAACGAAAAAATACCTGTTTTTTTACTTTTAAAGTAGATCCCAAATACCAATTTTCAGGTCTGTGATATCTTCAGGTTCTGAAATATAAGTAGCCTCATTAAAGGCATTCAACCACTTTTTCACCCTTTTCCACCCTTCCTATTGAAATTTTCCGAAAACAAAATAAATACATGTTTCTTTATTTCTAAAGGAGATTCTAAATACCAATTTTTACATCTATAAACTTTAAAAGTTTTGAGATATAGATAGACTCATTTTAAAAATTCACCTCCTTTTCACCCCCCATTAATTGGATTTTCCAAAAACAAAAAAAAATACGTGTTTCTTTATTTTTAAAGGAGATCCCAAACACCAATTTTCAGGTCTGTTATATCTTCAGTTTCTGATATATAAGTATCCTCATTAAAGGCATTCAACCCCCTTTTCACCCCTCCCATTGGAATTTTCAGAAAACAAAAAACGCGTGTTTCTTTATTTTTAATGAAGATTCTAAATACCTATTTCTACACCTGTAAAATTTAAAAGTTTTGAGATATAGGTGCACTCATTTTTGAAACTTCACTCCCCTTTTCACTCTCCCATTAATTGGATTTTCCAAAAAAAAAAAAAAAAAGTGTTTCTTTATTTTTAAAAGAGATCAAAAGTACCAATTTTCAAGTCTGTAATATCTTCAGTTTCTGAGATATAAGTACTGGTATCCTGATTAAAGGCATTCAACCCATTTTTCACCCTTTTTCACCCCTCGCATTGGGATTTTCTGAAAACCAAAAAATATGTGTTTCCTTATTTTTAAAGAAGATTCTAAATACCAATTTTTACATCCATAAACTTTTAAAGTTTTGAGATATAGATACACTCATTTTAAAATTTCACCCCCCTTTTCACCCCCTTAGCGAAAGAATATCCAAAAATCCTCTCTTAGCGAGCACCTACATCTTAATATGAATATATCCCCAAAATTTCATGTCTTTATGTCCAGTAGTTTTGGCTCGGCGATGATGAATCAGTCAGTCAGTCAGTCAGTCAGTCAGTCAGGACAAGTTATTTTATATATATATAGATGTCATTGTTCTTATGGTAACCATGTGTTCTTGAGTCGATGTGGGAGTTGATATTCCTTATCTGTATAGTTGAGCCATTTCATTTATAAATTATGTCTTGTTGAATAGTAAATGAGTAATGGTTTATATGTAGCTAGAAGGGGAACAGTCACAACTTGAATAAGTATTCCTTTCCATCAGATGTGGTGATCTATTGTTTAATTTGGTTTGAAGAGAATGTCCCTATGTTACTCATAAATTGTGTGCACTTGTCACGGACACCAATATTAGACTGACTATTGGGAGGGAGCAGGAGTATAGCTTCAGGAGAATAGTACATCAAGGTTAGCATTAGCTTCATGTCCGGCCTGAAAGTACACTATTTGTTCTTCCAGTAAGTGGACAAGGAGTCACTCAACTGTACGTGATCATTGGAAAAGCTGGCGTTCATGTAATTGCCATATAGCCTCTGATTGGCTCACATAAAGACAGTTCGAATAACTGTTCAGTTCATCAATGGTGAGTTGTTGTTGACCTTAAGAATCTGTACGCAATTGCAAAGCTGCACAGTCATGTCCTTTATACATGTATTTGTACAAATATTTAATAGATTTGATTGAAGAACAAAAGATTGATATGACAACAGTATTTTCTACTGAGAAATCTACAATATGGTACAATCCACTGATTATCAATGATAAATGATCGAACTGTCATTGTAACACCTCTATCACGTCATCTGTAAATAGGGTTGCCATTAACATTTAAATTAACTGCCTCTTGAAAACCTTTGGATAATTTTTAATACATTTTTACTCTTGCATGCATGGACTGTTTGGATTGATAGTACCACAAGGTCTGTATACCATGCATTCCTGAAAAACTTAAAAAAGTTGAGGGTCTGTTCCTTTATCTGGAATTTCTGCACAAATTAAAGAGTCTACATCTTCAACTGAACATAATTTATCTTCATTTGACAGAATGAGCAGAATATGTGCATGAGGGAGACCTCTCTTTTGAAATTCAATAACAAAGACATAACCAATGACTACACCTAGAAAACTTTTTTTTATTTTTTTAAGATCAACTAATAACGCTGCAATTTTAAATGAAAACCCCTATTTACTAAGTCAGGTCTATGTTCAACTCTTTCATATGGTTTCAATTGAGAGGTAATTGCAGTCCACTTGGGGTTGCAAATCATTGTGAGAAATAGATCAGCCTTCCCTAAACGGCCAACAATGGCCATCGCATCTTGATAATTTTAAAGCATAAATCAACATAATCAACATAATCATCCATAAAACAAAACTAATTAAATAAATCTTAATTCTATTATTCTGTCAATCCTGAACCATCTGAGTATATCGAACAGATTGTTTATAGATTATCTGACCACCTCAATCCTCACTTCAACCTTGGTCCATAGTTTTAAAAACTTGTTTCCCCAAAAATAAATTGTGTTGAGTTTGTTTGGGTTACTTTATTTATATTTGATTAATAATTACTGTTCTAGTTGCTTATATTAGGGAGACTTTGACCCCCTTTAGGAATTCAACCTTTTGCGATTGGTGTACTATTCAATAACAGGTGAAGTGTGGTACTATTATCAAGAATAGCAAGTTTGTAATGAAATATTAGTCGGTTCAGGATTGACAGAATAATAGAATTAAGATTTATTTAATTAGTTTTGTTTTATGGATGAACTGTATACACTCCTAAACTCGTACATACTAAAAAAAAAAAAATTCCCAAATTAAAAGTAAATAAAGTTGTTAAAAAAGGATATGCATTCTCCAATAATCCTTTTTATATAAATACCGAAATCTTTTCAACCCTGATATGTTCAGCATTGATAATCCAAATTGCCACGGGTCTTTTTTTAGCTATACATTACACTGCTAATGTAGATTTAGCTTTTTCTAGTGTAGCCAAAGGTCCATATTTTTAGTAAGTATATTGGTAAAATATGGATCTCTTATAGATGAAATTATTAGAATTAAGGTTATAAATAATAAAGAAATGACAAGAGTTTTTATAGAAGTATAAAAGAGTTCATTGGAAGCCAAACTAGTGATGCTGCACCTTGACCTGACATTTACTCTAATAAGAGTTATAGAAAATTATCACCAAACAAAATATATACAATTCCATATAAAGATCTATAGGGTCTTCTCACAGTTGCTCCTCAAAAAGATATTTGACCTCAAGGGAGAACATATCCTATAAAAGCTGTTCCTATAACGATCCTAAAAAATTAGATATCATAAATATCTTTAAGGATAATAAGTTATAAGATAAAGGAGTAGGTAAAACCTAACAAAGACCGAGGAGTGATCTGAAGTTTCATCAAGCGGAGATATTTGAGGGGGCAGGCAGATCTACTAAAGCGTTATTAGCAATTTTAAAAAGAGGATGTGATACTCGTATAGGTTTGGCCACTAGACCAAACACCTTTATTTGTATGAGCTGTAGCTATTACCGCTCTTCTCCTCCTCAAACTCTTAATGTTATTAAACCTCCCAGGACAATCCAGGGGGCAGGCCCGACTCCCTAAACACGGAAGCCACCCCTCACTTAGGGGGTTGCGGGCTGTTGCCCAAACAATTTCTTATGAGGTAAATTGGTGCTCGACCTGTAGAAGACCCTTATATTCTAACTGGCCAAATCCTCACTGATAAAAAGGATTACTGTGATAGAGTAACTCGGAGTAAAATAAATTCACGACTATAGCCGCTGGAACAAGAATAAAAATTTTAATTCCTGTAGGAACCGTTATAAGTTATTTTATTGTAATATGATTTTATAATAATATTAAGTTGAATATTGAAGTGATTTATGTAATCCCAAAAATGTCCTTAAAGGTGAAATAAGGATGAAATGGAATTTTATCTGAGTTTTTATCCCCCTCTTTCCTCAGGGATTGCACACGCTGGTGCTTCTGTTGACTTAGTGTTAATAAAGTCCATTAAAGCATCTTGATAATTTTAAAGCATATTTTGAGGGCTGCCAGTATAAACTGAAGGGAGAATAACAGGAATTCCCCCAACTGTCCCTCTTTGCAGGGGGCAGTTTCTCCATAAGGTTGCAGGTTTATGCTACCCCCATTCATTTTGTAATGTTTATTTTAGGTAAAGTTTTATAATTTAGATTACTCAACTACCGTATTTTCATTTAACAAGACAAACCTTTCAAGAGCTTGAAAGAGAAAATATTAGCTACAGGAGACTCTACAAGTCGATACTCTCAGATGTTCACTGCAGGAGCCAAAAAGTTTGCAGTGGAACGTTAACCCGAGGTAGGATGAAACCAGGGCTGCTAGAGGGGTGCGCAGGGAGAGGAAAAGATAGGCGTGGCTTCTTATACATTGCTTAAATGGAGGTTTATCACCTGGCTCCTCCCACATCACCAACTACTAGCAAAGTTGCTAGAGACCGTTGCTGCTCAATGTGAGAGTCTGTTATAGAAATGTCATCTAGCGACATTGGATGGAATTTCATCCGCTGGATCATGGCCGACTTGATGCGTCGCTCTAGCTACTATAAGGAGTGCAGCAAGTGATCCAGTTGGCCGTGGCTGGATATAAAACTAATGGATTTAAATTTGAAAATAAAAACCGCTGTCTTTCAGCATAGTCTTGAGCTTTGTTATGTGTGCACAAACTAAGTACAGTAGCTTATTAATTTCACTGTGTAAAGATCGTGTGTGTTTTTATTATTGTGCGTTTTTATCAGTTAGTGGTATTTTGCCAGATCACGAATTCGGTGCAGTCTTTAATGTCTAGGCCGTTTCCACAACGGACTGCCAAAAAGAAATCAGAGGTGAAATGAATGGGTAGGCCCATGCCAAACATTCACATAACGCAAACTATCAAGACAAAAAATAGAACGTTCAATAGGAACTTCAATCTTGAGATTTACAAGAAACATGATTGGTTATGTGGGTGTGAGGTCAGTAATACTTTTCGGGGGGGGGAGATTCATGGGTAAAGCAAGGTATGAGGGACATACAACATATTCACGATCATGTTAAAAAACATGAATCTTCTTCATCTCATATGAAGAACTCAATAAGTTTAGCCATGTATGGAAATGTTAATATAGCTGCACAGATGGACACTGCTTATAGAAGGAACCAGTGTATGTTAGAGGTGTGTCAAGAGGAAATAACCAAAGAAATTAAAGATGCAGATTTCATGACCGTCATAGCTGATGAAACTAGTGACATTGCATGAATATTTCAGATGGTTATTATCTATAGGTATCTAGTAAATAATAAACCTGTAGAAATATTTTAAGGTTTCATTCGACCTACTGGTCATGATTCAGAATCACTGTCTGTGGCCATAATGTCTGAACTTGATTCTAATCTCCAAGAATGCCCAAATAAACTTATAGCACAGGCTTATGATGGTGAATCTGTCATGGGAGGCACAAAACGTGGTGTCCAGGCTATTGTCAAAGAAAAGTATCCTGCTGCTTCTTACATACATTGCCATGCTCATCAACTTGATTATGCTGAATGCAGCATCAATAAACAGAAATGTGCAGATATTTTTTGCAAATCTTCAAGGACTATGCACCTTTTTCTCAAATTCTCCTCAAAGAACTGCCATTCTTGATGAAGTTGTGCAGAAACGCTTGCCACGTTCAGTTCCGACACGGTGGAATTTTCATTCCAGGACTGTTAATACTGTTTTTGAAAACAGGGAAGACCTGATTGAATGCATGAAAGTCATTCAAAGGAGATGTCAGATTAGTAACAACAACACACTTGTTCAAGCTACTGGATATATAAGGACTTTGAAAGATGACAATTTTATATACTGGCTCTCTTTCTTTCACAAGATAATGCCTCATGTAGACATTTTGTACAATCAACTGCAGAAGTGTGATTGTAATCCACCTCTTGTTCTGGCTCAGCTAAAGGCATTTGATAGAGAAATACAAAAAGTTAGAAACAGCGTGGAAGATGAGAAACCACAGGAACAGTCAGAAAAGAGAAGAAGAACTGAAGAGCTGTGTGTGAAAAGGGAGGCATTTGAAGTGTGTGATGTTATTCTAAGGGAAGTCAATGACAGGTTTAGCTTCACGTGACACCTTGTAGCTGCAACTTTGCTTCACTCTGAAAAAGTTTCTGATTATGACAACAAGTTCCCAGAAGAGTCTCTGAAAGCTGCAGTAAAATCCTATCCATTCATTAATGAGAGCAAACTTCAGACAGAACTGTCCATAATTTACACTAGAGAGGAGTTCCCAAATATGTCTAGTGCTATGTGTCTAATGGACTTCATTACAGACAATAATTTGTTTGCTACATTTAGTGAAAGTGTGAAATTGTTGAAAGTGCTGTTAACCATCCCGATGTCTACTGCAGAAGCAGAATGATGTCTCCACTCTAAATAGAGTAAAACATTTCTGAGGAACACTATGTTGCAAGACAGGTTGTCAGCTCTGGCAATGCTTTCAATAGAGCGAGAATTTGTAATGAGAATCAGTGACTTTAATGCAAAAGTTATTGATAAGTTTGCCAGGTGTAAGGAGAGGGGGGGCAGATTTCCTGTATAAGTAAGTGAGTTGTGAATTTTTATTTATTTATTTATTTATTTATTTATTTATTTATTTATTTATTTATTTATTTATTTGTAGATGTTTAATTTTGAAACCAGATACATTACAAAATTATTTTTTTTCAATACCGGAATTAGGCTACCTGGAAGTGTTTCATTTCAATATGGTAAAAGAGACTATAAATGAAAAAATGTTAATGGGTTTTAGTAATATTCCTGAAAATATAAATGTAAAATGTTTGTTTAATTTTTAATAATAAAAATGTATAGTTAATGTATCTGGATTTGAAAATTAGCCTGTAATCATATTATATCATTGGTAAATATTGTGCACCACTGAACTTTTAAACCACCAGCCACCACTGTTAATAAAGTCCATCAAACCTTCGTAACTTGTTGATGCGATCGAACGAATGCCAGCTTGGAACATTCTACTTTGACGTAACTGTCAACAATGTATTGTTAAAATAATTTACCTGAAACATGAAACCATCTCTAACTGCGGGGGTTCAAGTAAGATATTTTAGTAAGTGCACCAGTCCTTTTAGAATAGATGACAAAATCAAGATTGTTCTGGTGGTGTTCCATCATCAGTGACAAAAACAGCAGCCACCTCACTAACTGTAGGTGCACTGGATTTTCGAGGATGAAATGCATTGCTAGTAGTGGTTTGTAATTTAAAATCAAGTATAGTGTCAGTTACATCTTTTATATATTTAAACAACTGTGCATAAGGATTGTGTATATCAGGCACTTCTTCACTGTAACCATTATTTCTTTGCAACAGTTTCTATTGGCTTCATTCTCGATATGATATTGTAATGCAGTATCAAAATCTACATTCTAAAGGCCAGCATAAGTTGGTGCAACTCCTGCAGGAGGTTGCAAAATTCCTACCAAGTGATACACCTGCCCATGTAATTTGAAACAATATGGACCTCTGCCAGCAACGTCAACCGAGTTCATCTGAAGTGAAGCAAATGCCAGAGCATTGTTAAATTGTCTAATAATTACTACTTACTTACTTACTCCTTGGTGCTACAGCCCCTGTAGGGCCTTGGCCTCCTGGACAATCTCCACCCACTCTTCTCTGTTGACTGCTCTGGTTCTCCATCTTCTAACTCCCATCCGTCTCAAATCCTCCTCCACACTGTCCAACCATCTGATCCTCGGTCTTCCCCTCATACTACGTCCTTCTGGTTTCCCATCAAAGACTTTCTTTACTGTCCTGTTCTCTGTCATTCTTTCTACATGTCCCAACCATTGCAGTCTACTACTCTTTATTTCTGTTACTATATCTGGTTTATTATACAGCTCTCTGATTTCCTTATTCTGATTCGCCAGAGTTCACCATCCTTTATTGGTCCATAGACTTTCCTAAGTATCTTCCTTTCCCATCTCCGGAGCAACTCCTCATCACCTTGTGTTTTCACACCATACATCACCACAGGTCTCACTACCGTGCGATAAACAGTCAGCTTCAGATTCCTACTAAGACTCCTTGCTTTAACTACCTTGCCTAAGGCAAAGTAACTCCTATTACCAGCTGCTATCCTAGCATGTATTTCTTCCTTCATATCATTGTTTACAGTTACCACTGACCCTAGATATTTAAAGCTTTTGCAGCGTTCATATTCTTTCCCATTTAAATTCACATATTTTTCTGCTTCATTATACTTTTTCCTAGACATTAGCATGTACTTAGTTTTTGACTGATTAATCATCAGTCCCATCTCAGCCCCATATTTCTAATTTTCTCAACTTCTCTTCCAGATCCAGTTTTCTCCTGGATAGCAAATTAATATCGTCTGCATATGCAAGATCTTGTGTCACTCGATTAAACAATGTTCCACTAGGGTTGCTCCCTTGTATTATTTGCATTACCATCTCAAAAGCAGTGTTAAACAGAAGGATGGAGAGTACATCACCCTGTCGTAATCCTTGGTTAACTTCAAAAGCTTTAGATAAAGTACCCTCAACCTTTACTTTACATACTGTTGTCACTAGAGTCATTTGGACCTATCTTGTAAGTTTGTTAGGTATTCCTGCCTCTTTCATTGCCTTCCATATCTGATCCCTTCTGATGCTATCATATGTCTGTTTAAAATCATTAAACAGCTGATGAACATCAATGTTATACTCGTAACGTTTTTCAGGGATCTGTCTGACAGTAAAAATCTGGTCCGTAGTAGATCTGTTCATTCTGAAGCCGCACTGGTAATCTCCTAGATATTCTTCAACGTATGGTTTCAGCCTTCCAGCTATGATTTTTGCTAAGATTTTATAAGCAATACATAGCAATGCTATACCTCTATAATTCTCACAGTCTGCTTTATCATGTTTCTTATGTATTGGGTAGAGTATTGCTATATTCCATTGTTCTGGCATTTTCTCCTTTTGCCATATCTCTACCATAATTTCATGCAACCACCTTGTTACCTTCTCTCCTCCATATTTTATCATTTCTGCAGTAATGTTGTCTTCTCCTGGTGCCTTATTGCTTTTAAGAGTATTGATTCCATCTTTAACTTCTTGCAATGTAGGTTCCTTGATTGATTCCAGGTCGACCTCTTCTCTAATTTGTTCCTGCCCACTCTCTTCTGTCTGCATATTTTTGACCTCACCTTCAAATTCTGACTCCTTATTCAGTAGTTCACTAAAATATTCCTGTCTAACATCTGATCTTTACCTCCAATCAGATTTCCCTCCTTATCTTTACAGAAAACTGCTCTCGGTTGAAATCCTTTCTTTATATTTTTTACCCTTATATAAAACTGTCTAGTTTCCTGAGCAGTCTTTCTCTCTTCTAATTCTTCAATCCACTGTTTCTCAAATTCTCTCTTTTTCTTCCTACATTCCTTGTCCACTTCCTTTCTCCTCTCTCTGTATTCTTCTACAGTAGTTCTTGTTCTTCTCTGTAACATTCTCCTTCTTGCCTCGTTACGTTCTTCAATCTTCTTCCTACAATCTTCATCAAACCAGTGCTGAAACCTCGATAGTTTCTTTCTGCCCAAAACAGTTTCGGCCATTTTGTATATTATACCTTTAACCATTAGCCATCTTTCTTCAATACTCTCTCCTGTCCAATCTTCCATTTCATTAAGGCTATTTGTCAAAACCATTGCATATTGGTGTGCTATATTTTCATCCTTTCTTAACTTAGCATCATCTAACCTGGGTACAACAACTCTCTTAATCTCTCTGTAGTTGGCTGTCCTTTGTCTGTATTTGACTCTTACCAGATAATGATCACTATCTCCATCTGCACCTCGACAGCTATCCACTTCCAAGATATCTGAAGCATGCCTTCTATCTATAAGCACATGATAAATTTGGCTGGTTGTGATCCCATCAGGAGAGCACCATATTACTTTCCTTATATTCTTCCTTTGCATCCATGTGCTTTTAATAAGCATGTTATTACCCGTAGCAAAATCATTCAACCTTATACCATTATCATTCGAAACCCCATGCAAACTCTCCTTACCAGCTGTTTTCCTGTAAGCAATTTCTCTTACCACTTGGGCGTTAAAGTCCCCCATAACACTTTAACATCATGCTTTGCCACTAGTGCTAATTCTTGTTCCAGTTGTTCATAAAAGATATCCTTCTCCGCTGACTCTACATCTTCTGTTGGTGCATACATTGAAGAAGCAGGCTTTTACTCGTAGAAGAAAAATTCTGTCATTAACGGGCTTAAAGTTCAATATTACACTCTTATATGAATTATCAACAAGGAACCCTGTACCTCTGCTGTTTCCACAGCTATAGAACAAGGTGTGTGTCCCAATTGCAAGTACTCCACTTTCACTCCATTTTACCTCTTGTAATGCTACCACCATCACATTATATTTCATTTCATTTTTCAGGTTCAGTAATCCTCCAGGTTTATTCAGTGTTCTCACATTCCATGTCAGGCAATACCAATTCATATGCTGTTTCCATTACCAGGGTTGTTTATCCATTACATCCGTCCGGTTTCCTTTGTCCATTGGTTCCGTAACAAGAGTTTTTTCCGGGGTAGGGTTGTTGACCCCATGCCCAACCCCCAACCTGGAGGACCAGGGTACTGCTCTTAGTCTGGCCCATTGCCTTAGACCTGTCCAGCTTGGGTGGTCCTACCAGGAGCTGTAGCTACCGCTGGCATAGATCTAAGGGTCATTTGAGCACGCAAGCCTCCAAAAACACCCGGCAATGCCATATTGCCTTCGTCAAGGTGGCAGGAACTGTGGAAGGTGTCTAATAATTAGTATAGTCATTATTCTGTTCTATGTGGTTTTGAAGCTCCTCACAAACTTTAATGGGCTCTAATTAACCTTTTCCTTGTGGCAACATCATCTTCTTCATACATTCCATTTTCTCTCTGGGGAGGGTAGTGTACTAATGCATTGCTAATAGTGAATTGTAATTTTCTGGTATGGAAAACATTGACAGTGGCACAGATTGGGGATGAAACAATGCAGATTGCAATACAGACCACAACAGAGCTCCTCCATCTCATCCTAGGCCGTCCCCTAGGCCTCATTGCAGTCTGTGTATCCATGAATGTTCTCTTTGGTATTCTCTCTCCTGGCATTCTCATCATGTGTCCAAACCATTTTAGCTTTGCTATATCAATCTCTTCTTGAAGTTAACACACTCCCACGCTTCTCCTTATTTCCTCATTTCAATCTCGTCTTGTCTTTCCCTGTATGCTCCTCAAGAACCTCATTTCAGCCACTTGTATCTTACTTTGGTTCCACTTAGTCAACATCCAGGCTGCTGAAGCATAGGTTTATAATAGGACAAGTATAAAACCCTCTTGCACTTCATTGGTACATCTTTGTTAAATACAATGTCTCTCACACACTGGCAGAAAATTGCAGACTGCTGTACTCTTAAATCAATTTCTCCATCCAAATTTCCATCTTGTGACATCATGCTGCCCAATTATTAAAAATTTTTCACTACTTCAAGAGGTACATTTCCTATTTTTATCACTGTCCAGGATTTTCTGTTATCTCTCGTCATGATGAAAGTCTTGCTTTTCACAGTACTATGCTTTTCACAGTACTAATCTTCATTCCAAAATTTCTTATCTCCTCATTCCATAAATCAACTTATGTCTGTACTATCTCTTCATTATCGCCCCAGACTACAATGTCATCAGCAAAGAGCATAGACTTTACATGCTCGCCCATCATCTTCTCCTTGATATTTTGTAGAATTCTATCCATGATGATAATGAAGAGTAAGGGAGACAATACACTTCTCTGTCTTAAGCCTGTCTCAACTCTGAACCATTCAGTTAGACCCACTTTGGTTCTAACACAGCTTTTGTAATTTTGATACAATGCTATTACCATCTGCATTGTTTCATCCCCAATCTGTGCCTCTGTCAACGTTTTCCATACCAGATTCCTTGGGACCCTCTCATATGCCTTTTCAATATCTAGAAACATTGCTACCATGTCCTTTCCATATTCCCAATACCTTTCCATCATTTGATGCAATGTAAATATTGGGTCAAATGTGGACCTGCCTCTTCTGAATCCATGCTGGTGTTCTGCCAATTTTCCCTCTACTCTGTCTATTATTTGTTTATCCAAGATTCTTTCAAGGATCTTAGCTGTATGAGGTATCACTCCTCTGTATTTTTCACATTGCTTCCTGTCTCCTTTCTTGAAAATTTCCTCCACTCATTTGGAACAGTATTTTCTCTCCATATCACTCTGAAGAGTCTATACAACCACTGTAGACCAACTGCTCCTGCTGCTATTTATATTTTTCTAGGTTGACCTCATCAATTTGAGCTGCCTTGCCTCGTTTCATTCTTTTAGTGGCCCACGCAATCTCTGCCATGGACACCTCGTTTTCCTTATCTTCCATCTGCACTAAATCTGGTTCTTCACTTTCTCCTTGTACTGAGGTATTTTGCACGTTGTAAAGCTGTTCAAAGTATTTTTCCCACCTCTGCAATATATCCTGCTTCTGTGTCATCACTTCCTCCTGTTAAATTTTAATGAAGTTAGAATGTTCACCTGGGTTTTTTCTGCTTTTTAACTCACTGGAATAAGATCTTTTTGCTTCCGGTTGTATCTTCTTGCAGAGATTCAGTGAATTTTTGCCAGCATTTCCTTTTCTCTTCTTGAACCACCTTGGAGCACTCCTTGTTGCAGTGTCTGTATTCTATTTTTCATTCTGTTGTTCTGTTTCTCAGCCATCTTTTCCAAGCTTGTTTCTTTCGCTTAACTATATATTTTACCCTGTCATTCCACCAGGGCATTTCTTGATCTTCCTTCTTTCCTGATACTCTTCCACATGTCTTTTCTGCAGACTCCACCATGACTGTTTTAAAGTACGCCCATTCTACTTCGACCCTTCTGATGTCTTCCTTAGGTATACTTGTTTTAATGTGTGTCTGGAACTCTTCATTTATTTCCTTCTCCTGCAAATTCTGCACGCTTAGTTTTCTCTGCCTAATCTCAGTCATCTTTTGTATCGTTCCCATCTTTAACTTAGCTATCACAACTCTGTGATCTCCTTCAAAAAATTCACTTGGGAGGGCTGTTTTATCTACCAACATTTTTCAATTACCTTTCTCAACCAAGATGTAATCTATCATAGCTTTGATTTTGTTATCCCAACTATATCTAGTTATCTTCTGACTGTTTTTCTTTTGAAACCATGTGTTACCAATGATCAGCTCATTTCTTCTACAAAAGTCTACCAAAATATGTCCAGCCTTGTTTCTCTTCCCATATCAAAATGGTCCTATAATCTTCATCTCCTTTTTTTTTTTTCCTGACCTACTTAGGCATTCATGAATCTTATGATCACAACTTGTTTGTGCTGTATATGGCCTTCCAGATATTCAAGGTATTCCTCTAGATCCATAACTGTATTTCCTGTTTGTGGAGCATACTCTTGAATTATATCTGTAACACCAGTTTCAAGTCTAAATATGACCTTAATCAACCTGTCATTTATGTTTTCCACCAATTCTAGGTATTCTTTTAGGTCTTTTCTAATTATGAGACCACACTTTTTTGGCTTATCTCCCTCCACTATAGTATAAGGTGTATCCTTTCTTTAGTTTCCTCTCACCTTTTCCTTTCCATTTGGTCTCACTGATTCCCAGCAATGCTATATCTTAGTCAATCATAAAATCTACAAATTCTTACACTTTCCCTGTTAGTGTCACTACATTGATGGTCACTATCTTGATGTATTTGGTTGCTCTACAGCAATACAGGCTAAGAATTGGAAGATGGCATGGTGCAAGGCGGTGTTGGAAGGAAGGTGGAGCTGAGAGAGGAAGAGAAATTAGTGGCTATAAAGGACTGTTGGAGTTTATGTTGTGTGCAACGGTTATTGCGACGTTGTTGGTGGTAGGAGGTATAGAAAAGAACCCGGGTCCAAACCAGGGACCGTTCGGTTGGGAGGAGCTTGAAGAGATCAAGAGAGTGGTGAAGGAAGCGAGCAAAGGAGAAGAAATAAAGGAAATGATGCAGGAACACCAGGCAACCCAAATGAAGGAGATGAAGGACTTAAAAGTTTTTATAAAAGAAGAAATTGTAGGGGTAAATGACAAGTTAGCGGAGATAGAAGATGAGGTAGGGAGCTTGAAAAAGAAGGTGGTGGTACTGGAAGAGAAATTAACAGCAATGAAGAGAGAAGTGAGGTTAGCGAGGAATGAATCAGCAAGAAAAAATGTGTTTGTGTATGGTGTACCTGAGGAAGGAACAGAATCAAAAGTGGAATTAGTATTGAAAGTGGTGGACATAGTTTCGAATAAAATGATAAACTTCTCTGAAGTTGATATAGATGATATATATAGAGTGGGAAGGAACAAGGGACATAGGCCGGTGAAGTTCAGATTAATATCAACACTGATGGCTGATATAATTCTGAGGAATGCTGGAAATCTGAAAGGATCAAACATTTATTTGAAGGCTGAGATAGAGAAAGAAGACAGGATGCATTTGGATGTCTATAAATGGCATATGTGGCATGCTAGAACTCAGGGATTGTGAGTGAAGATAGTGGGGAGGTGTCTGGTAACTTCAGGCAGAAATTGGTCACAATCATGGACACAGAAGGAACTGCTGAGGATGGAAAAATGTGAGGAGGAAATGAGTTGCAGAAATCAAAAGCAGGGCGACATCAGTACGGAGAAGGAAGAGAAGACGGGACTGCGGTGTCAGCGGGCAGGTGGCGGAGACAGCAGAGTCCTTGGTGAGTCAGAACAACCCAGGAAGGAGTGAATCAACAAGTAGGACACTAGATCAAAGTGAAGTGGATATAGGTAGTGAAGAGATGACGGGAAGGGAAACGAGTCAGGGTAGTGACTCAACCTCCCCGAATAAGAGAGATGCAGAAAGAAACCTGGAGAGAAAGCAGGCGTTGAATAAGGCGAGATCGTTAAGTTTAAAAGATCTATGGGGTGGGGAAAAAAGGCTCTGGCACAGAAAAGGGGAAAGATGGGAGGGAGAAGAAAGAGAGGGACTGACCGACCGAAAAAAATATGTTCGCCATACTGGGGTGGCTATGGGATTAAGGGTAGATTATTAAAAGCATGAAAAGCATTCATATGGACAATTGGGCTGTGGTGAGAATTGATTGTATAATGGTTTCTTGATTCAATGTTATTACAGGGGTTAGACAAGGCTGTATTCTTTCATCTTTGTTGTTCATAGTATACATGGATCATCTACTCAAAGGTATAATGTGGCAGGGAGAGATTCAGTTAGGTGAAAATGTAGTAAGTAGTTTGGCCTATCCTGATGACTTCGTTTTAATGGTAGATTGTGCTGAAAGCCTGCAATCTGACACTTGAAAATAGATGCAGTGAATATGATATGAAAATTAGCCTTTCTAAGACTAAAGTAATGTCAGTAGGTATGAAACCTAAAGAAATTGAATGTTAGATGGGAATACAAACAAACAGGTAGATAATTTCAAGTATTAAGCATGTGTATTTTCCCAGGATAGTAGTATAGTGAGTGAGGTGGAATCAAAATGCAGAAAAGCTAATGGAGTGAGCTCAAGTTGCAGTCAACAGTATTGTGTATAAAACAAGTCAGTTTTACACGGGTCTGTTTTCAGGCCAACTTTGCTTTATGGGAGTGAAAGCTGGGTGGACTCAGGATATTTTATTCATAAGTTAGAAGTAACAGAGATGAAAGTAGTGAGAATGATTGCTAGTACAAACAGGTGAGAATAATGGCAGGAGGGTATTCAGAATGAGGAAATAAAGGCTCAGTTAAGCATGAACTCGATTGATGAAGCTGTACGCATAAACTGGCTTTGGTGGTGGGGTCATGTGAGATGAATGGAGGAGGATATGACTCGGTCATGGTGGGTAAGAGAAGTGGAGGGAGATCAAGACGACGATGGTTAGACTTGGTTTCATTGCTGGACCATTCAAGAAAGCAGGGAAGAGACAGAAAATTGTGAAGAAAATTTGAAGCTGCAAGTTGTTAGTGGTGGTGATGTTGGAGAATGGATGGGGAAGGGTCAAAACTGTGAAATAGTTTCTCAAGTGAAAGAGAACAAAGATAAAAATGAAGATGAATCAGAAGACAATGCAGAAGACAACGGTAAAAGATGACTCACAGTGAAAGACTACAGGCTGCTGAAGGAATGCTCCGTTACGTGGAGGAGCAAGGTGCATCTGCTGTGAACAGTTTCTCTGTCAGCTACATGACAAAGCTGCATGAAGAGTAATTGAATGTGAGGGGCAGTCAATTATCACAACACTTTTTCGTGCAAAGAACTTGTCATTTTTTCAATTTTGTATGCAAGTTTCTTCTTAATTTTTAACAATTATTTTACAGTATGTTGTACTTTTTCCAACCCCGCAGTAGAGGGGTTTTGTGCCTGCCTCTTACCTGGAGGACCGAGGTTCAATTCCTGGGCAGGTCAGGGAATATTACTTGGATCTGAGGGCTGGTTGGAAGTTCACTCAGCCTACATGATTACAATCGAGGTGCTATCTGACAGTGTGATGGCGGCCCCGGTCAAGAGAGTCAGGAATCAGGGCCGAGAGGATTCGTCGTGCCGACCACATGACACCTCATAATATGCAGCAGTCACTTGGTAGGCCATACACCTTCAGGGCTGTTGCACCATTGGGTTTGGTTTTCTTTTTATGTTGTACTTTTCTGTGTACTGCATTGTGCTAGAACTTTGAATAACATGCAGTAAAATATTATGAGCTCTGAAGAACCGACCCCGTATTCTGTAAAACTCGACACCCTCTTAGTCCACATTAAGTTGAATTTGCAGAACTCTACTGTATAAGGAAAAAGTATTAACCTTTCAAGCGGTAATGACAGAATAAATCGTCATACTCGCATGGCTTCCTAAGTTGCCATGACGGAATATTCTGTCATCACATTGTAAATGTCTTTCGGCGATGGGTATGATGACTTATTCCCTTGTAGGATCCGAGATCCCTTTAGGTTGTGTGTGTATGTTAGTTTCAAGCTTTTCCTTTAGCAGCACTCTCCTAAAACCATGTGACCAGGCTGAATGCTTTCATTCCACGCCCAACTGGCAGCCAGCCAGTACTGGCCGCCAGGCTGCTGAGAGAGGTAGATAGTTGCATTATGGCTGGTGCAAGCAGAGTTCGGAAACATCTGCAAGAAGAAGAACTGTTTGATTTATTACACTGTGACAATTCAGAGAGTGATGTGTCATCTGATAGTGAGACTAATGTTGAAATCTCAGGAGATAGCGAGTACAATGGTGAAAGCGACTGAAGTGAATATGATGGTAGCACTAGCAGTGATATTTGGCTTGGTGTTTCAACAAATGGGGGATCTGGACAGCTGAGATTTACATTCACAGCGCAACCTGGACTAAATGTACAAATTGAAGATGTAAATAATCTGCTAGAATATTTTCAATTGTTTAACACTCCTGAATTAGCGGAACTAATAAGTAGGGAAACTGACCAGTATGTTCAACAGTTTTTAGAAAGCATATCAACCTTGAAACAATATTCGAGAGTGAATCAGTGGACTGACATGAATCAGGATGAAATTATGATTTTACTTGCATTCTTTCTCTTGCAAGGCATTCATCAGCTATCTGACATCTCCTTCTCAAATTCTTACACTTACTTACGATGAAGCCACATATGGTCTGAAGAAACTCTACAACTTGAAACCTATTCTGGACCACTTGAATAGCAGATTCCAAAGTGTGTACACACCTGAAAGTGATGTGTTTGTAGATGAATCTCTTATGTTGTGGAAGGGACATTTGTCATGGGAAGTTTTCATACTGTCTAAGCACTCAAGATTCGGTATCAAATAATTTGAACTGTGTGAATCTAAGTCTGCTTACGTGTGGAATTTCTATGTGTATATAGGAGATGACACCCAATTTGACAAGTCTCCGAAAAATGAACCATATGGTTCGAAAGTTGTTTTGTAACAACTCATGTCACTGCTTCTAAACAAAGAGTAATGCATAACAATGGATAACTGTGTGCAGTGAAAGGTTTATTATAACTGTTTATGACCACTGTGGTTGCTGTTGATGATGATTACCACTACGAAGTCTTTGCTGTATGAGTTCTTTACGAGTGCATTACTGTACCATTATGGAGTCATAATGAGTGCATTACTCACTAATTCATGTTCCTTGTGAGCAGGTAGTGGAAGGTGCTACATAGTGTTCTTTTATAAGTCACACTCTGGATTATTCCTCTCTGAGGAAATACACAGAACTGACTATTGCTAGAAGAAATTGAAGGCTTGGTTGCTTTCTTTATTGATTGGGTGTGGCATTTGTCTGGCATCTAGTCCAGAGAAGATTTTTTTACATGGTGAAGTTGTTTGATTAATGATTTATAGTGAGGTGACTGGGTTTGTTTAACATACAGATATAACCCAGGATAAATAGCCTCCACGGTAATGATGCTATTGTGTTTATGTATATAATGTTAAGGATGGACAGTCATCTTATCTGTAGGATACCATGAATAAGAAGCGTGGCCTTCAGAACTATGTATAGTTGTGGTGTATAGCTTGTAGATGTTGTTTGTGGATGTTTATAATTGTCTCATCATTTGATGATAATTGTTGGTTTTTGTTTTAATTTTGTTTTGGGAGTAAATTCATGTAGTGACACCTGTGGTAAATCTTTTATTGGTGGAGTAAGGAAAAACCTGACATGCTTCCCAAATTTAATTTAATATATATTCTCACTCCATGTGATGTAGCATCTGTTGAAATCCACTTGAAACAACGCTACCACTGCCACATCTTGGAGTGTTTGTTGGTCAATGCAACCTCATTCAAAATAACGATCTTGCACTTTCATCCACATTGATGAATTACCATCTTAAGTATACACTTTCCGGCCGTACCCCCACGTTTCTAAACCACTTGTTCCAACGCTTTTGAGTGACTTCAACCATCTATACCAATACAGTCCTGTTTCCTTGTTGCACAATCTTCACTGCTAGGCCATGTGCACAGACTCTTACCCAAACAATTTATACAAAATATAATGATGCACATATGCAATATTCCCTAACTACAAATTCTTCTTACAATATTATGTTCTTACATCTTAATTTAACAAACTCACATGATATTCACTACTTTATATTTCACATTATTTTTCAAAAATATACAAACATTTGCTAACCTAAAATCAGGGATTGTACTCTCGTATGGTTACAGTACATATATTACATATAGAAGAGATGTCAAGTACAGAAATGGCCAACCGGACACTAGTAGAATCTGAATTCACAGCCTTCCAATTTTGCGTCTGATGTGCTTACCTGTTGATCCATGGTGGTCTAGGAGCCAACATGCTGTTTTATGCTTTGCATCAGTTCTCAGAGGTGAGGTATGCTCTTGCCGATGAACTTCAGCACTCTCTGCCAATTCTCCTGGAACAGAATGAGAAAATTAGGAAGCTTATTAAAAGGCATTGGTCTGTGTTCAGTTTTTGGGGATGATAAATGAAGTGATGTGGAAAGTGGTTCAGGACCATCTCTTCTATATGTACCATATGTGGTGAACATGATCTAATACGTTTAATACGTTGACTGCCCTCTTAATTAAACCTGTAAATTACCCCTGGAGCCAATATGTTTTTCATTTCATTAGAAGGTAGTAGACAGCAGATTTAACATTTCACATGAATCTTTTACACATACACATGAAAAATCATCAATGATGCACACGTGCAATATAATATCCTAGGTGGCGGTAGATGTACATGCACGTACAGCAAATTAACATTCCATTGTAGCAAATGACATTACATTATTATGTAATAATCTTTCACAAAAAGAATATCCTTCAGTGATTGTTTCTTGATGCAGTAGTAAATATTATTGTAGTCATTCACATCATGTATAGCACTAGTGGCAAGTCCTAAAGTAAGACTCTAAGCAAAGTGTAGGATTTTCAGGGAACTGAGCACAATGATTTACATTGCTTTCTCATTGATTATACTTTTACATTTACCTTTTGTGTTGGAATTTGAAGGACCAGGGGAATTGTCTTTGCCATTTTCATCCATTATTACATCACATTTGAAAGCAACAGGTCAGATACCAATAACCCAGACACGTAACTGGAACCTCAGTCTGAGTGCCATTACAGAATAACAGAGCCTAATCACAGTGCCAACCAGTAAAGACAAGCAAAACAGAGATAGCAAATTACGCACGTGCACATCAACGGCATGTAGTGTGGGAACAACATGACAGACATGTGCATCAGGTGGTAGCAACGTGTTAAGAGTCTATTTTGTGTATAATGCGGTTGTGCAATTCAACATATTGTTTTATTTTCCTTACTCTCCTTGATAAGAAATTATGCCAGAAATATTTTCATATTGATCTTTGTCAAGTTCACAATGTAGAAGTTAGACGTGTTGATGTTTGGACACAATAAAATTGAGGTCATTTGGCATCATATGCACAATTCCCATGTTCACTCAACCACACAAATATTGGCCTTCACAGAAGATGACTTTCTTTCAAAATCCTCTTGCTTGAAACAGAATGAACATATTGTGCATGTGGTAGGATTCCAAGTTTCATCCCTTTGGCCACCAGCTATTGACAGATTACAAATATCCTTGCATTTCTATTATTATTATCTATATACAGGTATCACAATAAAATGTATACACTCTTTAAATGACTATTGTTATGACAATTATTATAATACTGAAAAGTTTCTAGAATAAGAATAATGTGAAAAAATGTAGAAACCAGATAATTATTGAAAGTGTTCAAACTGTTGGCCATTGTAGTCCAAGCACAGCAGATAACGCTGACTGATTGAATCCAAAACATTCCTAATTACTTCAGTTGGTATCCCAGTACATTCTTTTTCAATGGCTGCTCTCAACTCATTGATTGTAGCTGGGTTTGTAATATGAACATTGTATTTAACATACCCCCACAGAAAAAATCTATGGGGGTCGAATCCAGTGAGCATGAAGGTTACTCGATACTTCCTCTTCGTCCTACCCATCTGTTTGGCAGGTGGCCGTCAAGATAGGCCCTTACATCCCGATGGTAGTGGGGAGATGCTCCATCCTGCTGGAAGTACCATTTTTCATTCTTAAACATCTCTTGGATGTGAGGCATGGCGTATTCTTGTAGCAAGTTGAGGTAACTTGCACCATTAACGGTATCATCAGAAAAGAAAGGTCCAACTAAACCAAATGCTGACAAACCACACCACACTGTAACTCCAAGTAAGTTCACATGGTGTTCCACTGTCACATGATGATTGTTAGCTGCCCATTAGGTGCAATTGTGATGATTAATGAAACCATTTAAGTTGAACATAGTCTCATCACTCCAAACAATCTTGTATGGGAATTGATTGTTCTCTGCAGATTTTTCTTGATACCACTCACAAAATTCAATTCTCCTGTCATAATCATCTTCATTAAGAGCATGGACTGATGTAGGAACAAAACTTCTCCATTGGACACACTTCAAAATGAGATGGGCACTCGATTTTGGAACTCCTGTCTCATGAGCCGCTCGCCGAACATATTTTCTAGGTGACTGCTGAAATCGTGCCACGATTCTCTTTCTCTTGTCGGGCTGGTGGATGATTATGGTCTTCTGGAATGGCTTTTATGGACATCCTTAACAGTTCTTTCTTCCTCAAACTTATCTCACAAATGAGTAATTGTGAGTCTCATTGGTGCGCCACGTTGAAACTTCATTCTAAACTGTTTTGCACTTCACTTATGTTCTCGGTCTTCCAGTAGCACTTTATAATGAATTTTCTTTCCTCAAACTTTAGTCTGACTTCAGCCATTATTTTAAGCTGCCACAACTGAAAAAAAAAAAAAAGACCAAAAGCATGGTTGTCATGAACTGTCAAAGAGTGTATACATGTTATTGGGACACTGTGTATTAAAAGAGTTTACTAAAAACAGATTTGGAAAGTCCGTCCATCCATTCTACTGGACTGATTTGCTTCTTTTTTGTTTTATTCTCTCTAGAATTGCCTGCCGGTGAATCATGATACATTGATAGGTCTCTAAGTTTTGCCAACTTTGAGTAATCATAAAATCAGAAGGCTTACCCTAACTTGCAATACATACTGTACTTAGCAGGTTGCTAAGCAGCTAACACTTAATATTCTGATATATGTGATTTTCCTCCTTAGTAATGTCATTGCATGCAGCCATGTTTGATTACTACCTGTCAGGCCAGAGAGTATACACTTCCTCTAATCCCAGCTAGATACTCTTTGATTATCTAACCTTTCCCAGTTCCCAAATATATTCAACAGTTAGCTGTTAAGAGAAAATAGTTTACGTACAAACAGACCCCATCATGATGTACGCCTTAGATATTGGCTGGGAACACATATCAAAGGATACCAGTAACCCAGCTACACTAGAAATACTGTAGTGAAGGCCATGTATCTTAAAAAAAGTTCTCTGGCTGGCAAAAATCACTCCTTCGAGACTAACCTATCAGCTCACAAGACAACCATTCTATATAGGTCTGCGGTTTTAAATACCATTGCCTGCTACAACACAATACCAAGCTTTACATCAATAGCTGCAGGTTATAAAAGTGAATAATGGATATATTTTTACCAAACAGATGGCATTAAGATGCAGAATGAATTAATTCTGACTACGAACTGCAGCATTCCATAATGCGCCTGTTATTAAATGTTCTTAAAACCATTGAAAAGGGCAGGCAAAACAATATGACTATGACAGGCATATCAAGACGAGTTATCTGACCTATTTATAAGGAATATTGTGGAGCAGCATGGGTCCTCTAATTGTTGTTGTAATTATTATGAACTTTATTGGCCATACTGGATCACTTGAGTTGTTCCACATTCACTTTCTCCTTGAAGGTTGTACTGTTTGGTTCTTGTGATCTGCCTAGTACCTTTTCATTCGTTCCGATCGTAATTTTCTCAATTCATCTCTAATTGCTTTAGCCCTTCTATGTGTTATTTCTGCTGAAAATTTGTGACTCTTACAGAAGGGTGTTAATTTTTTTTCTCTTGTTTGCATCTGCTATCTCCAGTCCAACTGCTTTGAGATCTTGCTGAATTTCATGAATCAATTGTCCTCCTGTCTTCTTTCCAACATTTTTCAATCAATCAATCAATACAATCAATCAATACTGATCTGCATTTAGGGCAGTCGCCCAGGTGGCAGATTCCCTATTTGTTGTTTTCCTAGCCTTTTCCTAAATGATTTCAAAGAAATTGGAAATTTATTGAACATCTCTCTTGGTAAGTTATTCCAATCCCTAACTCCCCTTCCTATAAATGAATATTTGCCCCAGTCTGTCCTCTTGAATTCCAACTTTATCTTCATATTGTGATCTTTCCTACTTTTATAAACGCCATTCAAACTTATTCGTCTACTAATGTCATTCCACGCCATCTCTCCGCTGACAGCCTGGAACATACCACTTAGTCGAGCAGCTCTTCTTCTTTCTCTCAATTCTTCCCAACCCAAACATTGCAACATTTTTGTAACACTACTCTTTTGTCGGAAATCGCCCAGAACAAATCGAGCTGCTTTTCTTTGGATTTTTTCCAGTTCTTGAATCAGGTAATCCTGGTGAGGGTCCCATACACTGGAACCATACTCTAGTTGGGGTCTTACCAGAGACTTATATGCCCTCTCCTTTACATCCTTACTACAACCCCTAAACACCCTCATAACCATGTGCAGAGATCTGTACCCTTTATTTACAATCCCATTTATGTGATTACCCCAATGAAGATCTTTCCTTATATTAACACCTAGATACTTACAATGATCCCCAAAAGGAACTTTCACCCCATCAACGCAGTAATAAAAACTGAGAGGACTTTTCCTACTTGTAAAACTCACAACCTGACTAGTTGTCGTAAAATCCTGTTTCCTGGCAGTTGCAAGGTGTGAAATAAATACAAGACTCTTCTTCATTGTGCTGGTGATTGGGTAGATCTCTCTGTAGGCAGTTTCATTAGGAAGGATACTCCAGACTTCTTTGGCCTAGTATTTTTCATTTATGCAAGTTCCAATGATTCTTCTTTCAGTTTTGAGGAGCTGATCAGTTCTTCTTTTATTGTTAATTTAGAACAGGGTTTCAGAAGCATAAGTGGCTTCCAGGAAGGTACGGTTTAATAGTGTTGGATCAGTATCTATTGACAGGCATTTCTTATTATACACTGAGTCACCAAAAGTCACGGCAAAGAGTGTCCCATTAGAAAATGTGCCGTGTATGACCTCTGAGCATTACGGCTAGCTGAGACATAGCTGAGCAGTCTGTCACAGACACCAGCATCATAAAGATGGCGACATGTCACGAGTTAACCGACTTCGAACGTGGGATGATCATCGGCGCATGGGTCATAGCATTGAGGAGATTACACACAAATTCGGGTTTCCGAGGTGAACAGTGTCGAGAGTGGATCTTTAATATCGCAGAGAGAATGTTACCACCTGTGTAAACCAACATACGGAAAGATCACAGGTGTTTAACAAATGGACATCATGTTGCCTCTGCAGAACCATACTGGGCGCTCGACGGGCTACTACGAGTCTGATCACCGCCCAGTTGAATGTTGGCAGTCAGGAATCCATTTCTATCAGGACTGTAAAGAGGCAAATGCACCGCATAGGCTTCACCAGCTAACAACCAACTCATGTCCCTTAGCTGACACCTCAACACAGAATTCAGTGACGTGCATGAGCCTGTGAACTTTAGCAATGGACCATGGATCAAAAGATATAAATTTCATGATGATTGATTCGTATCGAACTGTGAGCACAATAATAGTTAAATATTTTATTTTTAAGGTCCACCTTTTCAATACAAACAATGAAATGTTTACATTACATCTCCGTTCAGGGACTAGTTTTGATCTAACTGTAGGTCATCAAAGCAAATCAACAAATACACCAAATAAAATAAACAATGTGCAGACACAATGGCCTTAAAATAAAACTGTATACACAACCCATAGAATTCAAGTTAAGACTGGCTACATAGATACACAGTGGTGGCGTATGGTAAGGTCTGATGAATCCCGGTTCCAGTTGTATCGAGGTGATGGCCACATGAGAGTGTGGTGTATGCCGCATGAAGCTATGGATCCTGCACGTCAGAAGGTTGTGTCCAGGTGGAAAGTCTGGGCGGCGTTCTCGTGGTCGCAATTAGGCCCCATTGTCCAGCTGCAGGGAGTGCTGACTAGTGCATGTTATTGGACATTTTTTCAGACCATCTGCAACCCTTTCTGGCCCTAGAGTAACCTAATGGAGATGCCATGTTTCAACAGGACAATGCACCATGTCACCACTTTCTGGTGGTAAGCAGGTGGTTGGAGGAGCACTCCAGTGAAGTTACAACCATGGGTCGGCCCTCCAGATCCTCTGATCTCAATCCAATCGAGCATTTATGTGATGCTGTCAATGCTGGAGTACGCTCCATTAACCCCGCACCAACTATACAAGACCAATTGTGGGTAGCAGAGCGAGATGTGTGGGTCCAGATCCCTCCAGAATGATTCCAGCACCTAGTTTAGTCGATGCCTCACTGAATTGCTGCTGTTTTGAGGGCTTACGGAGGAGCAAAATGTAAGATACATAATGTAAGTAAGTGACTTTCACAGTGGTCAAATAGTCATTGTCAAACAAATGTTCAGAATATTTCTGACAAGACAGTATTTCTTTACCCCCATTCAGTTGCAATGATGCAATGGGATTGATTGATTGATTGATTGATTGATTGATTGATTGATTGATTGATTGATTGATTGATTGATTGATTGATTGATTGGCATACCAGGCTTTATTGCCAATTACAATGTTCACAATATACAGTACAATTACTAGTTACACTACTAAAGATTAAATGAAAAAACGACAATGCAATGAACTACCCAAACAATACAAAGTTGGTAATACAATAAAAATATACAGTTACTACATTAATAATGATTTTACAGTGGTGTCTAACACAAAGTAACACATTCAGTTATACACTTAAATTATACAGTCTTAGACTTAAAACATGACACATGACACATTATGCAAAATAATATTCAAAAAAGAGAAATGAAGTGTTTAATTTATAGGTCATTTGAAAACTATGAATTCAAATAGAAGAAGAGAAATAAAAGAACAAGTAGAAGAATGAAATAAAGCATATGCAGAAAACAGAGATAATATTCAAAAGTATGTGCATTATAGGAAAGTATCACACGCCAGTTCAAAGTTGATTTGATTCATGGAAAAGATATCCAAATGATATGTATTATAAAGTTTCAGAATTTTATTAAGAGGAGAATTCTTATGGGCTTCTGTGTGGCATTTCTTAATGTAAAACAAATTCTTGAACCTGCCAGACTTCTGAGGAACGTAAAATAGTATCCTTCCAAGAAACTCTTCAGCTTATAAATCTCATGTTTATTCCGTATTGGCTCAACACAACTAAGGTTAAGTTAAGAGTAAGTTCCCACCTTCCAATACTTATCAATTTCTATATAATAGACTTATTAATTACATAATATAATCCATATAACCTCTAGTACATGTTTCGTTCCGATATGGAACATCTTCAGCTAAAATTGGTAAAATGGCAAGACAATTAAAATACATTGATGTTAAGATGATACATAAGCTAAAAGATATGATAAAATGGCTCGAAAATTAAAACATATGATAAAGATGATGAGATAAAGTTCATTCATGTTGGTTAAAAACACAACAAGTCAGTTTTCAAGTGGCGAATTAAAAACAGCGATAAGGTTCTTCATGTTGGAGGCGTGTACATTTTGTCGATCTTGAAGATAAATTGAAGAATACAGGATTTTCTTATATGTGATTTATCGGGCCCGCCCACCGCAAGCACCTCACACACGTACACAGGACTCAGTCAGTTAACAACACGGCGTAAGGGAGGACGTTAAATACGACAAGATTGTCTTTAAGACACATTTTAATAATCCTACCAAACTCAACTTCAACTACGGTTATTTTATCAAGATTTCCCCGATAAATCACATATAAGAAAATCCTGTATTCTTCAATTTATCTTCAAGATCGACAAAATGTACACGCCTCCAACATGAAGAACCTTATCGCTGTTTTTAATTCGCCACTTGAAAACTGACTTGTTGTGTTTTTAACCAACATGAATGAACTTTATCTCATCATCTTTATCATATGTTTTAATTTTCGAGCCATTTTATCATATCTTTTAGCTTATGTATCATCTTAACATCAATGTATTTTAATTGTCTTGCCATTTTACCAATTTTAGCTGAAGATGTTCCATATCGGAACGAAACATGTACTAGAGGTTATATGGATTATATTATGTAATTAATAAGTCTATTATATAGAAATTGATAAGTATTGGAAGGTGGGAACTTACTCTTAACTTAACCTTAGTTAAGAAACTCTTCATCATCAATTTTACTATTCAATATTTTATACAAAAATAACATCATGGACATTTTACGTCTTTGTTCCAAAGTTTTAACACCAAAGTGTGATAACATTGTGGAGTAGGACAGAAATGTCGGGTACTCGTATGACTGTTTCCAGTACACATACTTTAAGAACTGCTTTTGTACTTTATCAATTAATTTGATGTACTTAGTTTCTGAAGGACTCCAGATAATAGAACCATATTCTAGTTTCGGTCTTATTAATGAGTTGTATAAAATAAATAATGTTGTACGTTGAAAATTTAAGGAATTTTGAAATATGAAACCCAAATTTCTATAGGCTTTATTAACTATATATTCAATATGACTTCCAAATTTAAAATCAATATTGAACTGAATACCTAAATCCATCTTTTGTTTGACTTCCTTCAAGACGGAACCGTTGATGTTATAAGTATACCCGATATGCTGGCAACATCTTGTAAAAGACGTTTTAACACATTTATTTACATTGAATGGTAATTTATCTTCTTTACTCCACAATGATATAGCATTTAGATCATTTTGTAAATTCTTACAGTCATCAGTGGATTTAATTGCAGAAAATACTTTCAGATCATCAGCAAAGAGTAATATTTCAGACTTAGACACGACATCTACAACATCATTAACATAAATTAGAAACAGTAAAGGTCCTAGATTTGAGCCCTGTGGTACACCTGAACTGGCTATAAAGTTGTGAGAAGAATATCCTTTATAACACACATATTGTTTTCTGTTAACTAGGTAAAACCTTATCAAGGAGTAAAAACCCTGAGAGAAATGTCAATTTTCTTTAAAAGTATATACTGATCTACTTCGTCAAACGCATTCTGAAAGTCAGTAAATACAACATCAACTTGGCCTCTCTCTTCCAAATACTCTGAAATATACTCTGAAAATTGGATTAAATTTGTGGTGGTAGAACGCATTGGCATGAAACCATGCTGACGAATAGAAATAATAGGTTTTACATGATTCGTTATAGTTCAAAAAGAATACTTTCAAATAGCTTTGCAGGAGTTGACAATATAGTTACTGATCTATAATTACTGATTAAGCTAAAGTCACCAGTTTTGGGAATAGGAGTAATTTTCAAATATTTCCAAGCATCAGGAAAAATCGAAGAGCTAACAATCATATTGAACAGTATTGTCAATGGATACAGTAATTGATCTTTGCACCCCTTGAAAATAAACAGAGGAATACCATATGGTCCTGATGATTTTGTTGGCTTGAGTTTCGTTATTGCTTTCTCGATCTCATAGATAGTTATTCTACCCAAGAGAAGCAAATCCAATTGTACGTTTGATTTACCATTTGAAAAGAATGGATTATATGATGCAGTATTTACTGAGTACACTTTAGAAAAATATTCTGCATAACAATTCCCAATACTTTCATTACTATTGAATACTTTACCATCTAATTTTATCACTGTACTTTTATTCCAGTTTTTCTTTTTTCTTTTTTTTCTTTTTTTTTTTTTTTTTTATAAAATTCCAGAATGAATGTATGTTCGTTGCTATTTCTAACTCAATATTTTTATGTATTGTCTGAATGCAATATTCATTTCCTTCTTAATATTTGCTCTTAATTCTTTATACATAACCAAATTAAAACTTTTTTCCTTTTATTTTCCTGATTTTTTCTTTAAGCTTCAGTTTACGTATCAAATCCTTAGTGAACCAGACTGAATACCTACGTTTATAGAGCTTAGCTTTTGGAACGCATTTACTAAAAATTGAATACAACTTATCGTTATGATGCTGCAAGGAAGAGAAATCAGAAATCACTCTTATCCTGTGGTGGCTTGTGAGGTATGAATTGAGGGGTTCACACAGATGAATGAATGAATGAATGAATGAATGAATGAATGAATGAATGAATGAATGAATGAATTCATACCTCATGAGGCACCACTGAACATTTATGGTTTTTGGGGTTGCCAAATTTCTGGAATTTTGTTCTACAGGAGCTCTTTTAAGTGCCTGTAAATTTACAGATACGAGGCTGACGTATTTGAGCACCTTCAAATACCACCGGACTGAGCCGGGTTTGAACTTGCCTACTTGAACGGAGAAGGCCAGTACTCTACCGCCTGAAGTACTCAGCCTGACATTATTATTATTATTATTATTATTATTATTATTATTATTATTATTATTATTATTATTATTATTATTATTATTATTATTATTATTAACCTCTGGATCGTTTAACTTTACAACAGTGTTATGAATACACAGAAATGTGGATTGCAATGCACAGAATAGAGTTAGTTGTATAGTAGATAGTCAACTGAATACACTAAGTATAGTAAATAATGAACACTGAATTAAAGAGAGCAACATCATTCGGACTGTTTTCATCCTTATGAAGAAACTACTAAATATAATGATTAAATTGTTGGATTTATAAATATTGCACACTACATTCTCACTTGCTTTGGCAATTACTAATATACTGACTACAACAGCAAGTTTGCAGCCTTCGAACAGCTCTCCAGGGTGAAAAGATTGTGCCGCTAGAATACCCAATCCACCATCCCCCACAGTGCCAGCAGTGAGTTCTGGACACATTGGACTTGTGACCAAGGCTCCTGCAATGTTTGCAGTGTTCCCCTTCATCCACATGCCCGGCAGCAAAGTAACTGAAAGGTTTCCTTATACAATGCTCCTTTAGTCACAGAGGGGATATTCCCGGCTGCTGCTTTTAGCACTGGGACTAGCAGAATAGAAGCATATTCTACATGTAATCAGCTGTATTTATGCCATGAAGATGTAAATACCTTAATTTTGTTTATTTTCTAATTTGAATTTCAACTGGAGGCTCATAACTTATCAGAGGGTTGGGGTGGGCTGTCACGTGATCCTGTGCCCTTAAAGAGCAGCCACCACGGCTCTTGTCAATGAAAAGGGAAAATATACATTTACAAAGTTTGTTGTTTTCTAAGAACCTACAGAAAGTACTTACCCTCATGGAGCTGTGTTGTTTCACAATTTGTGCTAGTTCTTGATGGTAAGGTAGGCTCCTGGTGTTGAAATGTTACATTCACTGCTGATGCTTCTGGAACTGAATAAAAATGTTAGGAGACTTATCATATGTAAATAGATATTTGTTTATGTTTGGTTTTTGAGAATAATAATGAAGTGGTGTAAGATAAGTGGTGATTTTTTTTGTTTTTTACAGGTTACTTTACGTTGCACCAACACAGGTAGGTCTTATAGCGACGATGGGACAGTAAAGGGCTAGGAGTAGGAAAGAAGCAGCCGTGGCCTCAATAAAGTGCAGCCCCTGCATTTGCTTGTTGTGAAAATGGGAAATAATATTAAACCATCTTCAGGGCTGCCGACAGTGGAGTTCGAACCCACTGTCTCCCAAATACTGGATACTTGCTGCAGCTATTGAGCTCAGTGATAAGTGTTTCCGAATCATGTAAACCAATGGCTCTCATCCTGGGGAGCGCGCTCTACTGAAGAGGCATTGGAGAATTTCAGGGGATGCGTGGTGAGCAATGAAAAGCACACACGAATTTGCTAAACAGTAAAAAGTTGTGACAAAGAAAAGAATCTAGTACAAAAAGTTATCTTCATCACTGCTAAATCTTACACGTAGAAAAACGTTTTTTACTAAAATTATTATACTTAGCGAGCTTTTTGATGGCACACACAATCCTCCAAATTGAAGAGCGTGATTTCATAAATATTTGTCATCCTTGAAAACCATAGTTGGACGCTACTTTCCAGATATTCCTTCAGATAGCTGGTCACCCATCCAAGTACTGACCACGCCCAATTTAAGTTGACTTGAAATCCATTCAAAATAGAACTGGATTTGATTCCTCATTCCCATCAGGAGCAGGCAATCGACCTAAAATGTGATTCTGAAGCAAACGTTGGGTTTGACTGTTGAAGAATTTTAGTTACCGTAAACTATTTTTTGATATACCCACTAGTTGTTATGGAAGCTGCAAGGTTGTTGGTGCAGTTTCCATCAACATATCTATGTGAATCTGGATTTCCTGCAATGGCTTTCATGAAATGAAAGTACTAAGCATGGCTAGACGTTGAAAGTGATCTGAGGTGTGCACTATCACTGTTGGAACCAAACATTAAAAAACTTGTGAAAGAAAAACAGTGCCAGCCCTCTCATTAATCATTAATTAGGTTCTAACAAAATCAAATCAAATTATGTAGTTTGAAATGTTAATTGCGGTAAGTGTATAATTCTCTGTAATATATTCACTGTAATTTGTTTTATTCTCTTGTTCTATTATTATGTGTGTTAACTTAATAATAACTTTCCTTGCAAAGTGAGTGCATTATAATTATTACTTTGAAACATGTAATACTGTATTATGTATTAAGCACTCATAATAAATAATAATAAAATCATTATAAAATATTTTTTGAGATCTTACCAGGGGTGCACCTTCCCTGGCTATTTCAACTGCGCGCCTTCTCTATGGTCATCTATGTCAGTGAACATGAACTTTTAAAAATCTTCTAAAAACTTTCTTCTCCAATGGTTAGATGGCTCTGCCTTCTATTTTCTAGCGATATCTGGTGGACTAAACACAAATTAATTGCTGAAGATATTTTTGTTGTTGTAGTCGGTAAACTTTCTCTTTGATAATTGGTTTTTTATGTATCGAAGTTGTCAACACTTCACCTGATTCCTCTTTTAATGTTTATCTGCCTATCACATGCCTGTAACTAAGTTCTCTAGCCGATCAAACTCAGGGGTATGTATGGAAATTTAGGCCATCAGTGCTCTGTATTTTAATTTAACCTGGACCTTTCCCCTATGAAGTATTTAAGGAGGGCACTTTAGGGCCAACTTGTCTGATTTGCTCTGGATATTGAGAGTGTGACTTGACAGAGGTTAGAGAGGGCAGGAGGCAGGGTGTGGCTGGCTTAAAGAAGATCCAGCACTAAAAGGTAATGGCAGAATTTTCTAAACAAGTGATTGTGCTGGCGTATATTTTAAGGGGAAGGTTTCAGCAGTTTTCTTAATATCTAATACATAATTTTTTGGGGGGGCTGAAATATAGGACCTTCTGCACAGTCTTCAGACTCTATTTATATTCCGTACCAGGAAAACATTTAATGTGAGGGAGCATGAGTGGTGACCCTCGGAACTTTCCCCTTCAGCTTTTGAGGTGGGTGACTAAAGTTTTCAACCTCTAAATTTTGGAAATCTTATGTCAGCTTTTAAATTTCTCCCCCTTTAGTCTCCCTTTTTAGTATGGGATTAGCCTCTGCATCACTGGGTCTTAAGCCGACTTCGGTTCTTTTCTCTTCCCAAATGTTTGTTAAGGAGTGCTGGTATTTCGCCTCCTTGCCCTTTTGTTTATGGCCTTTTTGTGTAATCTTTTCTTTTTACTCTTAAGGCCTTGTAGTATGGGTAGTAACACCCCTGTATATTCTTTATGGTTCTTTGGGTAACCGTATCTATGTTTAGGTTCCCTTTTGGAACAGTTCTTAAATTAATTGTGGAACTTTATAATGGATAGCCCACTATGGAGCAAGTGGTGTATGAACACTACAAAATGGGATCATCCAAGGGGTTACCGAGTGTAACTGAGATTTATTGAGACTACCCTCTTTTGTATTTTGGAGCTGGTACTCCTATAATATTGTACCCGTCAGGAGCAATTATACTCTTTCACATGAAAGTTAACGACTGGGAGTTCTTTCAATTAATTTTGTACCCGATTGAGAACTTCTAAGTTCAATGCATTGTTGGAGTTGACAAGCTCGTTGTTAATGTAAATATGTTCAAGTTATATTTCAACTGTTCCTTGTTATGTCATTAAATTACACTCTTTGAATTTTCAGAAAGAAAAGAAATAAAAATATGTTCAAGTTATGTTTCAATTGTTCCTTGTTATGTCATTAAATTACACTCTTTGAATTTTCAGAAAGAAAAAAAGTAAAATTTCCAATTTCTGTTAATGTAAATGTTTGCTCTAAGTGATCCCCTGTCCAGCCATTCAACCCAGGCTCTTCCTATTCTTCCGTGAGCCATGGAGTTGTGGTAACAGAGATATTAACCCTAACTGAAAAGTATGACTTGTGTAAATCAATAATTCACTCGGGGGGGTGGGGGGAGGGTGTGAAGTAATATACAGATACAGGGGGAGCACAGGCCCACATAGGCTGAGAAGCACTATTAGAATATATATGAACCTGGAAGTTGAGTATGGATGACATGAAGTTTTTAGTGTAAAACTGTAAAAGTATTGTATGAAAGAAATAGCATTATGTAATTCAATAGATAATCTTCTTTTTCTTCTTCTTCTTCTTCTAGCGCCATATCTGGTCTCCCAGACATTGGCTATCACCCTGGAGAAAGCAACCATTTCTTTAGTTAACGTTAAGAGTTGTTCGGTGTTGTTGATGCAAGTCCAAGCTTTGATGTTTTGGAGCCATGACATCGTTGGTCTACCAGCTCCTCACTTGCCATTTATCTTTTCTTGTAATATGAGGTGTAGAAGCCTGTACCATGGCCTAAACGAGCTGTTTTCTGGACTTTCACGATGTTTCCCAACTCATTCAGCTCTAGCTCTCCTTAACACTTCATTATTGGTTACAAAACCTGTCCAGGCTGTTCTGAGCATTCTCTTATGTAACCACATTTCAAAGGCCTCTAATCTGCTCAAGGAGGAAGCTTTGACAATCCAGCTCTCTACTCCATAAAGTAATGTTGACCAGATGTAACATCTCAACAGCTTTTGCCTCAGTTTGAGGTTTAGAGTATCATCACAAAAGAATGACCTCATCTTTTTGAAAGTCTGGCTCCATGGTTAGCATGCTGGCTTTCGGTCTAGAGGGTCCCGAGTTTGATTCCCGGCCAGGTCAGAGATTTTAACTTTAAATGGTTAATTCTCTTGGCTTGAGGACTGGGTTTTTGTCCTGTCCCCAACATCCCTGCAACTCACACACCGCATATAACACTATCCTCCATCACAATAACACGCAGTTACCTACACATGGCAGATGCTGCCCACCCTGATTGGAGGGTCTGCCTTACAAGGGCTACACCCGGCTAGAAATAGCCACACAAAACATCTTTTGGAAAGATGATCTTGAAATTTCAGTACGACATCTGACCTCTTTTTCAGGGTCCAGATTGTCTGTTATGGTGCTCCTTTGGTTCTAAGCTTTGATTATTCAATGAAATGGAGACACCTTTATGGTTGCTTCTGCTAAATACCATAAACTTGGTTTTTATTGTATTGTTTAGACCATATCATAATCTACTGAGATGAATTCTACTGAGCAGTCCTTGTAGACCTTCAATGATGTCACATATAATTAGGGTGTCTTCTGCATAGTAGATATATATTTACCAGATATTGTAGTAGGAGTTGTGATACGGGTCGTTGGGTGTCCAAGTTCGATAATTGAGAACAGGTTAAGAGAGCAATAATAATAATAATAATAATAATAATAATAATAATAATAATAATAATAATAATAATAATAATAATAATAATAATAATAATAATAATAATAATAATAAATGCTATATAAATTTAGATAAGAAAATAAGCCTATTTAACATGATCAGCAATCAAATTCACTAAAAATTGCTAGACAAATAATGAAGTAGAAGGTAAGGTTGTTAATTTCTTATACAAAATATCTTAAGGATCTATATGCTGTGAATGATACAAAAATTTTTAACAAGATATAAGATAGGCTGGGGAATGAGGGAAGTGAAGGAAGCCAAGAGACACGACCATAAGATTTTGTTGTTAGATGCACAAAGCAATGAGTCCAAAACACACGAGAATTTCCATAATACATTAAAGGTTAGAACAGTTTGAATGCACTGAATGACAATGTGAGCCCTAGAGTAGTTCAAAAAGTCTGTAGACCGTTGACACAGAATGAAAAATAATGGTCTGTATGTCGATGACTCCCCTAACTCCATCAGCAATGACGAATAGAATAATAAGTGAAGATATGTCACATTATTTGCTCTCTATGTCTCATTTGGAAAATAGTTGCAGTCGATGGAGCAGAGAACCAGCTCTGTCCAAGATAATTTATTTGCACATACAGCAAGGTATGGGCTCTTGCTCAACATACTGAGCTAGGCCGGTGGCACATATTTATATGAATGTGAATTCGTTCTGGAAATTACGAGAAATCAAATTGACATCAGGCGAGTGGGAGAGTCGGGTGATTGACAAAGTCGGCGGACAGTATGCGAAGAAGAGTGGAAGAAGGTAGTTTTAGAATGAAGTACCGGGGATAGGCAAAGTAAGTCCAGAACATTTGTATCACAGTACAGTTGAATCATGGCTGAGAAATCATATTATGGAAGTGAAAATTTTCTCAGGAAACTGGAATGTTTATCATAGAGACAGGATAGGAATGCTAGCAGGGGGAGTATTCACACTGATAAAAGAAGAACTTGTAAGCTATGAAAGGTGAAGGATGAGAAACATGAAATACTGGGTGTAAGGCTCATCTCTCAAAATAACAGGCAGTATGATGTTTTTGAGGTGTACAGACCTGCAAAGGATGGCACCGACACTGATGCAGAATTATTTGATGAAATAATCAGTTATGTGGAGAACGGCACAGAAAGGGATGTTATCATAGCAGGTGATCTCAGTTCAGCAAATGTTAACGGGGAAGATAAGACATAAATAAATTAATCTAGAAAGGACAGCTGAATCAGAAAGTGATGGAACCAATTAGAAGGAAAAATATTCTAGGTGTGGTCCTAATAAATAATAATACCATGACCTCAGCTACTGTGTGTAAGTATTTTAATTTAACGCTGTCTGGCTGCTTGTTCATCAATTTTGACGTTCGATTTTATTTTAGGCCTACCAGATGGCAGAGTAAACCAAATCTCTCTTGGGCATCTATGGCTGTTTTAATGAACTGTGTCTGGTAAACACCAGAGATATTTTACATGCAACATCATATGACATGGAGTGGGAATGGACTTTTTCCCACCCTTCAAAAACCGACTACCTCTGCCGGTTTTGAACCCACTATCTTGGGATCCGGAGGCTGACACTCTACTACTGATCCACAAAGGCAGTTATAAAACCAGATGACCTCTACAGAGAAAGTGAAGTGAGAGTTGCTATAAGTGATCACAAAGATGTTTTTGTCATAGTTAAAAATAAATGTGATAGAAAGAAAATTTGTAAGATTAGGCAAAACCATATGGTTGTTAGGAGAGGTTTGTGGGAATTTAATTTTTTTATTATGATCAGTGGAAAATGGTAATATATACTTCTATACTAATATTATAAAGAGAAAAATATTTGTATGTTTGTATACTTGTTTGTAGATAAACTCAAAAACTACTGAACCAATTTTAAAAATTCTTTCACCTATAGAAAGCTACATTACCAGTGAGTAACATGGGCTGTATTTTAATTTCAGAACAATTAGAGATCGCTATGAAAATTGAAATAATGTAACCCAAGTTATAAAAAATTTGCCTATAAAATTCATTATAGGCCAATATAAACGAAATATAAAATTTGTTGCACATGGACGAGACAAAGCTCATTTAAAGCCTCATGACGTAGAAAAAAATGTGGTAAGGCCCTATGGCCCCCCAAAAAATGTTTTAAGGGCATAAAATCAACTGTTGGGGAGATATTGGCATAGCACTACCCCGCTCTAGGAATCAGATGAAGAAATGACGAGCCGTAACGATGGCAACATCAGCTCAAGGATTCTAGAGTAGAATGTAGGCTTGCATTTTGAAGTAGGCACATGTAGGCTAGACCAAGAAGAGATTCTGCTACACATATGACTGTCTAGAAAAAAGCACTGTGGTGGTAAGCCACTCCTATGGGTGGAGGTGGGGAGGGGGTGGCATAAAAAAAAATCTAAAACATTGTCGAATCCATAGGTTTTGCGGTTTCTGAGATGAGCAGTGACACTCTGCATGTCGTTTAAGTCCAAGTTCAGCCCCAATAAGCATGGGGGTGAGGAGGAGTGACAAAAGTCCAAAATGACCCAGATTATGGATTTATGTGTGTGAACACCTCTGGGTTGGGGTGGAAAAATGGGTGAAGTATCAATCAATGTCACAATAACGAAATCTACAAAAATTCACTTCACACATATTTAACACATAATAAAATATTTAAAAGTAAACAATCAATAAAGTACCCAGGCAGCGCCAGGTAATATAGCTAGTTAGTAATATAAACAGCCTATGGGATGGGTTTAAAAATGGCATTCTTAAGTTACCAGGTGGATGCATTACCCTGGCCGGCGGACAACTTGCTAGTGACATGGCAGAGAGATGCATTCATTTAATTAAATTGGTTTTGTTTACAGAATAAATTGGGAACTTTCTTGATATTGAAAATGCCTGTTTGAAGAAAACTTGACTCAACACTCTCCTTTTTAGTGTTCTCGTTTATACTGGAGGAAAAGCACTAATTGAAATCAAGTCAGTTTTAGAATATGGCTCTGGATGCACAAAGTTGACAAGGCAGTCAATGAAACATGTAGGTTTTTACAGGTTGTTTGAGGCCTACATCTCTTGTAAAACTCAACCAGCTTGCAAGGATATTCGTCATGAGGTAGCTGCTAATGCAGGGAGAACTAAACACGTCTATTAGCAATCCCACTTGCTATATGGTTATGTATCAGCTACCCGTAGATTGATGTACAGGAGAAGCTTCCTTAAAACTACTGTAGTTTTTCTCAACTTGAGAATAAAAGTAAACAATCAATAAAGTACTCAGGCAGTGCCAGGTAATATAGCTACATCTCTTGTAAAACTCAACCAGCTTGCAGGGATATTTGTCATGAGGTAGCTGCTAATGCGGGGAGAAAGTCTTCCACCTGGGCATGAACAAAATTGGACTATGTGGAGGTCACTCACTAATGGATAACTGTATGATAATTTCACCAAAATAGTCAATGTACAGACAATGGCTGTTACAATTTTCTTTATATTGATAAGTATCATAATATAAACACTCCAGCCCTTATTTCACTTCTTTTCAAGCCCCCCTTAAGTGAATTTTCCCAAAACAAGAAAATACATGTTTCTTTATTTTTAATGAAGATTCCAAATACCAATTTTCACATCTGTAACATCTTCAGTTTTTCAGATATAAGTATCCTCATAAAAGGTATTGAACCCCTCTTTCACAATTTTTCACCCCCCCCTTAAGGGAATTTTCCAAAAACAAAAAATATGTGTTTCTTTATTTTTAAAGTAGATTCCAAATATTGTACCAATATTTATGTCTGTAAACTGTCAAGTTTTTGAGATATATGTATATGTACTCATTTAAAACAGTTCACCACTCTTTTCACCCCTTTAGTGATGGAATATCGAAAAATCCTCACTTAGTGAGCACCTACGCTGTAATATAAATGTATAACCAAAATTTCATTTCTTTATGTCATGTAGTTTTGGCTGGGTGTTGATTACAGCCAGTCGGTGTTAGCCTTAGCAAAGTTCTCTGTGAAACATAAAGAATTTCACATTATTTTCTTGACACGGCATAAGCCCAAAAGCCTATATCATGTCTTCTATTATCTTCTTTAATCTGATAAACATTTTGCCAATTTTGCTCATTTATAATGTTTTCTGTCAACTATGTAACACCCATTACATTAAAAATAGTGAAACAACAAGAAGAACAGAGATTGTCCTTTGTTAAAATTATATGTTTAGTTTTTCTAGAGTTTCTTTGGTCTGCAGTAAAATTTGCAAGATTCTATTAGCTATCATCTCACAGAGTTTACTGATTTTCACCATCTACATCAACAAGTGGGTTGCATTTGTGTAACATTCATTACAGTATATTTTTTAAATATTTAAAATACTGGGAAAAGTTTTATTTCAGATAGTACACACAAAAGTAAGAGCTACCTTTTGCAATTGATGAGATTTTGATCATTTTTAATTTCATTCTCCAAATTTGTCTTTTTAACTGTGCATCTGTAACACCCTTTACAATGGAATGCCTGTAAGGCTGATGCACCGTAAGGTCTGAGGACTGTCTATGGCAGAATAAGATCTACACCACTTAATTGGCTTCCAGTTCTTTTGAACATCTGTCTTCCCCACCTTTATAGGAAAGCAGTGCTTCGGAAAGCGTGGAGAAAAGTCTCAGAAGATGATTACATCTCTCTACATGCAAACCTTCAGTCTTTATTCGTGAAGCAGCTAACATCTCGAATACCAGCATATGAACAAGCAACACAACTACAGGGAAGTGAGTTTGACCCGAAAGGTGGTGTGGGCAAAGGAAAGGCTGGAGGCAATACCACATAACGATGAACTAATTGCAATGCACCTACTGAAGTGCCTGGTTTCTGTCAACCAAGACAGGTATGGATACAGCATCTAAACCACAAGTAAGGTTTCTCCAGGGACAATCTCTGTGACTGCAGTTAAGTTCAGACAGTGCACCACAAGGAGAGGATTGTCCCAAGAAAGAAAAAGATTTCCAGGTTGACTACAAGTCCCACATATTATGGAAGAGGAGGCCATGGATTTAGCTTCCTGATTGTGGAATATTTTTCTGTTTGTGGAATCTTATTCTGTACTTGTATAATGATGCATACAACTATTATAAGCATTTCCAAATTCATAATATAAATGAAATGCTGCCATTATTCTAACCCCAGTAGGTACTCATACTTCATGGCATAAAAGACTTACCAACATTTCTCATCGACAGTCGTTCAAAGACACAGCATCTCGCAGCAGATGGAGATCTTGCTTCTGTGGTAGTTACAGAACACAAATAAAATTAATTTCTGTGAAGAACTAGGAAAGATAACATTGTTACTGAAGTAAACTTAGTAGGATATAATTTGTTTCTTATTGAGACAAGGTCAATCAATCACCACTGATCTGCATTTAGGGCAGTCACCCAGGTGGCAGATTCCCTACTTGTTTACCTAGTCTTTTCTTAAATAATTTAAAAGAAGTTGGAAATTAATTGAAAATCTCCATTAGCAAATTATTCCAATCCCTTACTCCCCTTCCTATAAACAGATGATTGCCCTAATTTCAACGTTATCTTCATTTTGACACTGTCAGAAATCACCAAGAACAAATCATGGTGCTTTCCTTTCAATCTTTTCTATTTAATGAATCAAGTAATTCTGCTGAGAGTTCCATACACTGGAACCAGACTCTAATTGTGGTCGTATGAAGGTGTAGGTGTGAAAAAATCAGTAGCAAAATCAGCCCTGTATGTATCTGTATATTTAAAAGTTACGTAAATTAAAGCATCTGTGTGAAACCTGTAAAACTTGCCCCTTGACTTCACCTACTGAGCAAACATTCTGTATTTAAATACGGCTGCTACAGGAGTGGAATAAGGGATTAGCGTAATTTACCAAGTGAAATGTTCGAAGAAGATCCAACTTCTTCAAAGTCATTTAAAAAAAGACTAGGTAAATAACTGACCTCTAAAGAACCAAAGAAACAAGGAAATGCCATTTGGTCCTTGTTTCAATGACGGTGAAGTCCTGACATTAATCTCCCCATGCTAGAGAGGGAGCAACGACTGTATATAAAAATCATACTTTATATGCAGGCGGCTAATGAATGAGGGGACCGATTATCTCCCGGTATAAAGAGATCCCCTATACCAAGTACCAACAGTTCTTTGATAGTTGATGAGCAGGTATGGGTAAGGGCACTCTATTGTCCTGGGGACAAGAAATTGTTCCCAAGAGCAGAGGAACCAGTTAGGTCAACGGCATTAGGATGCAGAGTGCAATGGGAAACCACTGCTTTAAAGATCCTGAGAGATATTCCAATAAATTCACATGGCATGGCTATGGCTATGCTCAATCTAAAATATTCTGGAGTTTCCATTCCCCCAATTGGATCTCTAGGGGGGAATGCTTTGAACAATGCTGTGAGTAATATTGAACTTGACAGTCCTGGAAAGATAAAAATCTATAACAACAAAATTCGAGTGGCTACTTGGAATGTACACAGTTTATATATGGTTGGAAAACTGGCAAACGTGGAGCAGAGAGGTGTAGATTGAAAATTGACATCCTTGGATTGAATGAGGTAAGATGGTCTGGATCTGGAAATCAGAATACAAAGGAAGGACATATGTACTTTTCTGGAGGAACAGACACCAATCATAGATATGAACTTGTCGTGCTTGTCTCATCAATGATTGGAAAATCAGTTTTGGATTTTATACCACTTAGTGAAAGAGTAATGCTATTGAGATTGCAAACATCACATCGGATTATGAATATCATTCAGGAATATGCACCAACTGCTGATAAAGATGACAAAGAAATCAGAATCTTTTTACAACACCTTAGAAGAATCAATGAAGCTCACCAAGAAGGGAGAGATAACACTGGTTTTGGGAGATTTTAATGCAAAAATTAAATTTGGTTCAGAAAATAATATAGTGGGCAAGTGTGGTCTTGGAATAAGAAATTTCAGAGGAGTCAAACTTGTTCAGTTTTGTGCAGAACATGACTTGTTCATTTCTAACACATTCTTCAAGCTTCCTCGTAGGCGATTGTACACATGGACTTCACCTTCCAATAATGCTGAAAATATTATAAGGAGCCAAACTGATTTCATTTTGGTTGGTCAACATCTAAAGAAATATGTGACATCTGTGAAAATGTATCCTGGTGCTGATATTAATAGTGATCATAATCCAGTAGTCATGGATGTCAGAATGCTTCGATTTAGAAAAGCTATCAGAAATGCTCCACCATCCAAACATGTTGATATAAAAAAAGTAGTGTATCAGGATATAAGAGTCAGTGTGAGAAATGCTGTGGAAGGAAAGATGAAAACAATAGAAAACACAAATCCACAGAAGTGGAATCAACATGAAATTCTGTCAAAGACAGCATGATTGAAGACCAAGAAATTCACATAGGACACATTAACAACAAAAAGATGCAGAATTATACAACAGAGGAAATTATGGAACAGATGATGAATGAAAGAAGGAAGTATAAAACAAAACTTGAATTCAATACAAAGAATTGAACAAAACCATACGTAGTAAATGCAGAGAAGCTTGAGAAATGAGGATGTCTGACAAATGCAAAGAAATTGAGATCTTTCAAGAGAAGCATGATTTTATCAATCTACATAAAAAGGTAAAAGAGCTTAATGGTTTGCAATGGAAACGGCATGGTCAAATTCTGAGAAATGACAACAATGAAATCATCTTAGGTGTAGAAGAGAAGCTCAAAAGATGGCAGGAATATATCAAATCTCTTTTTCAAGATGATAGGGATGATCCTCCCATACCTGATGAGAGAATAAATGAAATTGTCCCCGAAATAACTAAGAATGAAGTTGTACATGCAATAAAACTTCAGAAGAATGGTAAAGCCACGGTCCCAGATGGAGTTTATGCCGAAGTTCATGAAGTCATGATAGAACAGGAATCTACCAGCCTTGACATCATAACATCAATATTTTTAATCAAATCTATGCCTCAGGAAAGACACCATGTGACTGGCTAAAATTAGCATTCATTCCGTTGCCAAAGAAGTTCAACTCATCTCATTGTGATGACTATCGTAAAACGAGGTGAATGGGATCACTTTTGAAACTAGGCAATCTTTAACTTTAGAACTACTTTTCATGTTCTTTTAATTGGAATGTGAGTCTGTATCAGTAGATCCCATATTGTTAGTAAATACAGCCCTATCCCAAAAAATTATGTGTATATAATTTATTACATGTGCGATCCTATTCACCCCACCAAGTGGGGGGAATATGATCACTCATTCATTTCTGTGTGTAATCCTATTCAGATGATCTGTAGGGTGAAGAGAACCATTATTATGGACTTTGAGCTACCCCTATAAATATAAGGTCATATTTTATAGTATTATAGTGAAAACCTGTAAAACAATTTATTATTTAAAAAATATACATTTTTAGTGGAATGACAATGTATTTACAAAGTAAACTATAAATTCAGTGATAAACACAACTATAGGGTGTTATAATCAAATGCAAACTTAAGTTGCCCTCTATGGATAACTTCTGGGTCCTTCAGTCTCCCAACAATTTGCACATACGAGAAGCAAGTAATGTCTTCGATAGCTGGAAACCCATAGATGTGTCCTTGGAAGTCTCTTGTGGATTTGTATTTAACAAACATTCCTTCAAATTTCTTCTCCTGTTTACTCTTACAGATCACAAAATTTGGCCTATAAAATAAAGCAGCTTGCTTCTGCCTTGTTTCTTGGTATCTGGAGAAAACTTACTAGGACCCAGTCTCCAATATTAATTCCATCTTCAGACAAAGGAATGACATTGTGAAATATTTTTCCAAACTTTTTCACAGTTGCATTTTGAGTTCCCTGAAATGGCACTTCCAGAGAAGCACTTAACTGTTCACTGTCATCAGAAAGTTCCACTTGAGCTTCGTTATCAACAGACACATTAGGCGAATTTTCTTGTATGGGTTCTGGATCATCTGACTCACTGTCTGATACTGAAGCAGCAACACTCATCCCTGGCTCAACATGTAATTTCCTGGTTTTCATTCCCCCGTCTCCATATCTCATTTTTTGTAAAATATGTTTAATAAAAGAAATGTCCAATGTCTTCTCATCAGTATTATCAGTATCATTAGCATCTGGATCTCCTTCGGTAACATTCCCAAGACAATGTTTCAATTAGGTGGTATGACACCAAACTTCATAAATCCAGCTTTTATGTTGTTTGAGGCATTTTCTTTTATCTTCTGTATCAATTTGGAAAATAAACTCAGGAAAACATCCTTGGGAAGTGATGTTTCTTTCATTCCTGGGCCATTCTTTCACTCCACGAGAAAGTGTCTCCATGCCATTTTCAAAGGCCTAAAATATGCCACGTCCAGTGGTTTGGTAAGGTGGGTAGAATTACTTGGAAATAATACAAAATGAGTGTTATGTTCCATGCAAGCTGCTATTGATTCAGCTGACAGATGTGAAGATAGATTGTCACCCAACAGAATTTTCTTACTGTTCATGTCTTTACAGTATGGAATCACAACAGTTTGCACCCAGTCTTCAAATGTGACTCCATCAAACCGTCCACTGTGAGTACAGTTGAATCTGGTTCCTTTGAGAGCTCCTTCTGTCCAAGTTGTGTATAAGTGTTTTGCCTTATACACAACATAGCATGGTAACATTTCCCCAGATCCAGTTGCTGCAAACATCACAGAAACTGAGGCCTTGCTGAAATTCATAAATCTCTCAGTGTACTTGCAACCAGGTTTTGCTATAATTTTAGATCAACCAGGGTTGTTGTTCAAGTTGGTCTCATCATAGTTAATAATATGGCTTGGGGGAGTGTCTCCAATCCCCTTAGGTCCTTCAAAATGGTCAAAATAGTCATTAACTGTTTCAGCACTTACTGATGCTCTAGCACACTTTATATTCTGTCTGAACCTCTCAGAAATTGTTTCCTTGTGATGTGCCATAAATCCAATAGCAAACTCCTTACCAGGAAGGTTACCATATCCTTAAATCTCTTGATATCTTTCTCCCTTCTGACCAAATAACCTTTCACAATAAGATGTAAACCCCACAAATCAAGAGGATATCCCCATTCTGTACACAACACGAGCCACTCTTCTTCTTCTTTACTTAAAATGGTCTGTCCTCCTTTCTTCAGCACTTCCCTTTTGAGATGTCTTTGCAAAACAGAGTGTGGAATCAAACATTTCTTTGCCACCTTTCATATACTCAGTCCATTATTCCTTATAGCTAACCTAGCTCTTTCTATAGCATTTAACTTAGGTCAGCTGTGTGGATCCTGTTGTAAACAAGATAAGGTTTACAAGAACACAACTTATTTATTTGCTTCACACAGAATTCTACAGTATGTACAGGAATAAAACATAAAATTGTCTTGAAGCAAAGTAGATGATTAATCTTGAGAGAGTTTCTGTTTCTATACACTATGTACACTCTGAATGTATTTACAGTCACTGTTATCTTGAAAAGATAGTTCTTGGGAAAGATATAGTTTATGATAGTTGAAAACTATCATTTGCACTAGCATAGATTAGCTAAGAGAGTTCCTTCTAACTTGAAGTGTCTGAGTTCATAAGCTGGTACTAAATGAAAGCTATGTTCACAATTAGAGAATCTAATGTGTGTGTCAGAGCTTGAGTGAGCTTGGGGATGTGTGGCATACAACATCGGGGCTCGACATGGATGAAGGAACGGGAAAGTGGAGTAGTGACCTGAGGTGAAACCTCATACTACCAAAATTCCGTCCACTTGGTCGAGACACATTTTTAAGAGGAGTAGCCTCCGTGTTCGACATTCAGTGTATTCTGGAGCAGGACACTGGGGAGAATCCTCATGAGTGACAGACAGGGAGCTCCTTATATACTGCACATGACGTAACAGACACGCGCACTGAAGACTGCGCGTCGAGTCTCAAATGATCCACGCTTGCGTGCGTGCGGCTGGCTGGCGCTGAGCGAAGAGAGCGGAGGACATACAACAGATCTGGTTTGTAGTGCCATGGTATACTGGAACTTAACCTCAAAATATGTGATACTATTCTCTGCCAGTCTGAAAAATAAGGCAGGACTCAAGAGAAATACGACTTTCTCAGATCTGTCAAAGGGCAAACTGAAAATTATACCTGAAATGAATTCACTGAACATATGTTATCCAAATATAAAACATCAATTTTGCAGATGCTAGTGCGCACACAAGTTCCACACAAAGTTATTTCACCACGCAAATTTCAAATAAGTCCTAGCGTCTGGTTGAATGTGTATACTGTTACGTGCTGCCAACTTACTGTAAAACTTGAAAACATGTTTTAGCATAGAGTAGTACGAACACAAGTAACACCAACTGCTGCCAACTTTCTTCCGGCTTATGTGGTACATATAATGTACTTTCAAGTTTACCAAGGAAGTTTTGATCCCTTTCACCCCACTGATCCTATTCACCTCGTTTTACGCTACCATTTGATAAGTTTCATGTCTCATGTACTCAAAATTTTCCTTCGGATCATACACTCTCGAATATATAAGAAATGGGAATCTTGCATGGATCATAGTCAATTTGGTTTTAGGAATGATCTTGGCACGCGTGAAGCACTTTTCTCCTTAAATGTATTATCACAGTGGTGCATGGATATGAACGTTTATGTTTATGCTTATTTTATAGATTACATAAAGGCATTTGACTGTGTTAAACATGAAAAGTTAATCACGATTCTTCAACAACTCGGTATTGATCGCAATGATCTACATATACCGTAATCAATAATCTATACTGGAATAAGACAGCAGATATCAAAACTGATCAAGGAACTTCAGGAACAACTTGAGTCAGAAAAGATGTACGTCAAGGTTGTGTATTATCTCCTCTTCTGTTCAATATTTATCCTGCGGCAATATTCAAGGAAGCATTGGCGGATGATTGTGGAGGGATAACGATAAATGGAAAAGTTATTAACAACATTAGATATGTTGATGACACCGTCGTCATAGCAGATGAGCTACCCGCCCTTCAGCGCATGATAAACCACTTCGTACAATGCAGTGAGAAATACGGCCTGTTTATTAACACTTCCATAATCAAGGTTATGGTATTTTCTAAAAGAAAAAAACCCAATAACCCTCGCAATAAATGGAAAAACAGTTGAGCAAGTATCCTCCTTCAAATATTTAGGCACTATTTTGGACAGTCAGTGTAACTCTAAGAAAGAGGTTAAATCTAGAATAGAACAAGCTCGGAAACAATTCATTGATATGAGAAAATTCTTCATACGATCAGACCTCAGCTTATCACTGAGAATCAGAATAGTCCGCTGTTATATTTTCTCTGTCCTCCTTTACGGGTGTGAAAGTTGGACCTTAGACCCAAATACTGAGAAATGAATTGAGGCATTTGAAATGTATTTGTACGGACGTATTCTATGTATAGCATGGATACTGAAAGTTTCGAATTGTCACCGGATGGAAAAGCAAAGAAAACTATTGCTTATTATAAAACAACGGAAAACAAAATAGTTGGGACATATTATGAGAAGCGATAAATACCAGCTACTACAATTAATTATTGGAGGGAAAATTAATGGGAAAAGGTTTATTGGAAGACGAAGAATCTCGTGGTTGAAGGATATCCGAAGATGGCATTGTTGTACATCGGAGGAGGTCTTTCGTGCTGCAATGTCAAGATCAGAGCTGGCCGTGTGAATTGTCAACGACGTCTTAAGGAGAAGAAGAAGAACTGACAGGTAATCTGCCATTTGGGCAACAGCCCTAAACACCTTCAGATGATGATGATGTGAAACATTTCTGTATTAATTTTTTGTGCATATATATCTCGTGTCATTATTATTTCTTGTGGTTCTGACATCTTCTAATCCTTGGTCTGGATGATTGCCTCATTAATTAGTTTCCCTTTTCGCCATTAAATGACGTTAGATGTGCCATGCTGTGACAAAGACATTATTTTAAACTTATTTCTCTGTTCCTTGTTTTTCAAAACTTCCTTGCTTTTGGCAGTTGGGTAACATGGAAGCCTTGAGTCTATCTATTTATTTCCTCAGCTATCATGATATTCTTAATCATTTCAAAGGCAGTTGTTTCGTCAAATCTGTTTGATTTGATTTGGCATGTTTTCAAGGTAGGCCTACTGTGCCTAACTCGCATGTGTTTCTGAATGCCTTCTTTTCGTTCTGTTGACACGATCTGGTTACCAGTTAGTTACATACCGTACGTTATGTATGGGAGCCTGTTGTAGTTTTTAGTCGATTTTAACTTAAGGGTGTAGCTATTTTATTCCATATTGCTTTTCAATATCTCTATTGTTGTTGTACTTTTTTCTTATTGCTTTAACTCACTTCATATCATAATGAGGTGCGATCTGTTACTGAAGTTCGAACAGAACAGGGGAAAGTCGTGGTCTTCATTTGGTTTTGTAAAATCTGTTGACTTTGTTTTGCCTTGAAAAGTTGACTGAGTGTAATATTTAAAATGATAGTTTTGGATGAGAACTAAATGAACAATTATTTTAGAATTATGTTTTGTGCTGTATAAAATTATTATTATCATTATTATGGAAAATTTTGTTATTTCGAGAAGATATATATTTTAGGCAACCTGTACTGCCACGTGTTACAATCGAAACATCTCGAACTTCCCCTGCGGAAATCTGGTGAATTGTAATTGGATTAAATAAGGACTATTTTAATTGGTAGGAATAAAGAGGTTTCCTATTGGTGAATGTGGGTGTCAGACGAGAGATTTCCGCGTGCTAATTGGTCCCCGCGATTGCCTGATTTCCTGTGTCTTGTACCTCCGTGGGTGCGGAGCTTGTTCTGTGCGTCCTTGAATACTGATCACCTTAGCGGCCGGGCGCGCTCTACGTCCGTCCCGTCTGGCGATGCCATCCTCTCACGTTAAGCGCTATGTTCTTGTTTTTTATGTATGTATGTATGTATGTATGTATGTATGTATGTATGTATGTATGTATGTATGTTATGTATGTATGTATGTATGTATGTTTAGTCCTCAGCCCGAAGGCTGGTTGGATCCTCAACAGCTCCGCCATCAGCTGTCATAGATGGCCTAGGCATCACTGAAGAGGCGTACTAGGGAAATGAGGAATGAGGTAGTTTCCCGTTGCTTTCCTCACCGAGCCAGAAGTTGCTATTACATATCAGTCTCCCAAGCCCACTGAAATGCATGCACCAACTGACCCTATGAACAATATTTTCACACCATTCATAGCAGAGACTGGCTGCAGAAGGAATGGCATTACTAGCATCACTCATACCTCAGTCACTTTCATTTTGTCAAAGCCAAGGATAAAGCTGAGACAGATCAATGAAAGTAACAAGATTGCTCTAGCCCATACCAGAAGACATCGTGTACTGTAAACACTAGGTCCCGCCAGCAAAGGCATCTTTTTTTTCTTAATTTAAATTCATTCTTGTGTTTCGGCCTTATCTTATTTAATGTAACTTTCCGTGGTAATGTAATTTTGTTTGGCATGGGGCAGTTTTCTCTAGACATCCGCATTCACCAAATTTGAGCATCCGTATCACTTAGCTGTTCAGGCTAGTCCGCAACGTGTTTTTCTTCGGAGGCAATTCTCTTTTCAGGTTCAGTATTTTGTAACTGAATGTAAATGTCACTTTATTTCTTGAATAGCGATATTGTACCTGACTTGAAAATTTTGACTTCCGCTGAGGTTACCTGTCTTCATTCTGTATCTACTTCTATGTGAAAGTTTAATCTCCTATTGTTCGAAGAGTTTGATCAGTTTATGGTTCTTGTTTTATAGATTTATTTAAGTGTCCTTTGATTTAAGTGTTCTTAATTGTCATCTACTATGTCATTTGTTTGTTTTGTTTTTATTTGATTTTGTATCTTTTAATTTTGTTAATAATTAATAGATTAGAGGAGGATGATGGTCGAGAACCTTTCTTTCCCCACAATGAGACACGATCTCATGGCCTAGTAGGGTTCTTTCCACCCTCCGCGTCCTTCCGTAGTTGTTGTTTGGTAGACCTGTAAGTTAAAGTTTTCGCATCTCGAACATGGTGTTAATTTTGTTTTAATTCCATATATATCTATTCTCATTATTTCCTTGTTATTATGATGATGTGTTCGCGCAAAAGTGCTACACGATCTATTTGTGCGGATCTTGAGGTCCCTGTTATATTCATACTAGCTGATGTACCCGTGCTTCGCTACGGGATTCTCAGAAAGACGGTCTTTGTGGTTTTTCCTAACTGAAGTCAACATAGGTCATTACAAAAACGACAGTAGGAATGCAGCGATTAAAAACAATGTTACTGAGCTCGATAATTGCAGTCGCTGAAGTGCGGCCAGTATCCAGTATTCGGGAGATAGTGGCTTCGAACCCCACTGTCGACAGCTCTGAAGATGGTTTTCCGTGGTTTCCCATTTTCACACCAGGCAAATGCTGGGGCTGTTCCTTAATTAAGGCCACGACCGCTTCCTTCCCACTCCTAGCCCCTTCCTGTTCCATCGTCGCCATAAGACCTATATGTGTCAGTGTCAAGTGCGGCGTAAAGCAACTTGTAAAAAATGTAAAATAAAAACAATGTTATCATATAAAATACTCGATCAAATGAAGAATCGCACTTTTTCTCACTTTTAACGAACAGTACTACGGTGCCGATCTAACAGTCCAAAGTTTCAGAACTGGAGTGACCAGGCCGCAGACAGCCGTGAACACTCCTCTGCCATTATTCCGTTAAATATGCACACTGCTCATTCCAATCAGTGCCTCAGAGTAGGGATGAAATGAAATATCGTATGGCTTTTAGTGCCAGGATATCCCAGAACGGGTTCGGATCACCAGATGCAGGTCTCCCGTAGGCGACCTGCGCGTCATGATGACGATGAAATGATGATGAAGATAACACACACACCCAGCCCCCGCGTCATTTCACCAATTAAGGTTAAAATCTCCGACCCGGCCGGGAATCGAACCCGGGACCCTCTGAACCGAAGGCCAGTACGCTGACCGTTCAGCCAACGAGTCGGACAGAGTAGGGATTGAATAACTCGAATGCTATGATGAACCAGTGTGTTACGTACCAGTAGTATGAGAAAATTTTATGAACCAGAGGAATGGCATGCTAAAGAAGAACGTTTTCAAACCCGGCATCTACTTCCCGCCAATATACAGGCAGGCTGTTACACTCGGCCCGACCGGGCGAGTTGGCCGTATGGTTAGGGGCGCACAGCTGTAAGCTTGCATCCGGGAGATAGTGGATTCAAACCCCACTGTCGGCAGCCCTGAATATGTTGTTCCGTGGCTTCTGGCCGCTTCGTTCACACACCTAGTCCTTTCCTATCCCGTCGTCGCCGTAAGACCTATCTGTGCCGGTGCGATGTAAAACAAATTAAAAAAAAATATTCACTATGCAGCAGTAATCTTATCTATCGTAGATCAGTGGCAACAGAAGAAACAAAGCAAATCATAACAAATAATGGTCAATGTAATGTTATTGTTGATCAAATTTATGAGCTATATTGTAGGCCTTCACATTTAGTTTTCTTTCGACTCTGTGATGTTAGGGCGTCTTATAAAATTATTTATAGCGTAGCGTGTAGTTCCTTTTTCTCCGACTTTACATACCGGTTTTCATTAAATTCTCTTTACCCATTTTCTCATGACTGTGCGCTGATACGGACTTAGTAACAAAAATCCAAATTCACAAATATCTCTGTGATCATAGCCATAATGGTAAAATGTATAAGATAAATGATCGGGAATTTAATAGGCCTACTATATAACTTTAGTTATGTGGCATTTATGGTTACGACCGCTAATAACAAATATTTGAGAATTAAATTTTAGGCCATCCCCTAAACTACCATTTCTCTCAGTGTGAATAACATTATTTATAGCCTAGATTGTAGCGACTTATTCCCCTACTGTGCATGCCGATTTTTATTAAATTCTCTTCAGCCATTTTCTCGTGATGCTTGTACAGACAGACAGACAGACAGACAGACAGACAGACAGACAGACAGACAGACAGACAGACAGACAGACAGACAGACAGACAGACAGACAGACAGACAGACAGACAGACATTACGGAAAATTAAAAAGTGCATTTCCTTGTTACTGTGGACACGACCGATACAGAAATACCATTCTTTTTAAATTCTGAGCAATGTACAGACAAAACTGTTATTATATGTATATAGATGTGCCTTTGTCGGGGACGTAACGGAAATTGATACTGGTCTAGTCAAATGTGAAGTTTTTCACTTGCTTTGGAATTTTCCACCTCGGTGTTTTCAAACGTTGAAAATGAAATGAAATGGCGTATTTATAGTGCCGGGAGTGTCCGAGGACATGTTCGGCTCACCAGGTGCATGTCTTGTGATTTGACACGCGACCTGCGCATCGTGATGAGGATGAAATGATGATGAAGACAGCACATACACCCCGCCCCCGTGCCAGCGAAATTAACCAATGATGGTTAAAATTCCGACCCTGCCGGGAATCGAACCCGGGACCCCTGTGATCAAAGGACAGCACGCTAACCATTTCATGGAGCCGGACTCAAATGTTGAAGCTTGTTGAATACATTTATGAATAGGGATAACTTATCATGTTTTCTTGTTTTGAGACACAGCTATAGAGTTAATTGTTTGGGCGAATGAGGTCTCATATCCCTGGATATTTCCTACACCTTGGATATCATGAGATGATTTTGTTCTATGATATTTATGTTTCCTGTCACTCTGTGTGGTTGACATGTGTGCGTGAGTTGTGATTCATGCCCATTTCTTTCCGAAGAAAGAGTTTTTAGTTTGTTTTACTTTGTATTTAATATTTTCCAATTTTGTTTCTGCAAGTAGTTTTTTCTAGTTTTGTTATCTTGGCTCTTACTATATTGAGTGTTTCCATAGAAACCACACCTTGTTTATTTTCCCTTCCTCCTTTTTCATTAAAGCTGACATATCGAATCCTTTTCTTACGCAAGCACCTCCTTGTATTTTCGGCCTATTAGGGCCATTATGACGTCGACGTTAGCTATTTCTTTACTCTTGGCCTGCAGTTAATAATGAAAGGGGAGGGATTCGTATTAGTTTTAGGCTCCGAGACTTGGTCTCTGTTTGGAACAAGTTAAAACCTTAAAACTGAGAATTTGTTTTGAGGTTCTCTTTAAGATTGCTTGATTAAGTTATAACTGTTCATGGGATGACACATTATTTATGTTTTAAGGATTATAACTGGTACGTTATGGGAAATGCATGGCATAAATGTGCCCATACCTATGTGACATACGCCCCCAGACCCCCTTTGCTTGTCCTCGTATCACTGGTTTTGTCCAGACCCTACCCTAACCTATCCAGACCAATGGTCTTGTCCAGCTCCTACCCTAACCAATCCAGACCAATGGTCTTGTCCAGGCCCTCCCCGAACCAGTGCAGACCTCTAGGTAACTAGAGGCCTAAGATCACTTTGCGGCTCTAACCTGGGGGCTTACGCCTCCAGACCCACCTTGCTTGTCCTCATAACACTGGTTTTCTCCAGACCCTACCCTAACCCATCCAGACCAATGGTCTTGTTCAGCTCCTACCCTAACCAATCAGAGACCAATGATCTTGTCCAGGCCCTACCGTAACCAGTGCAGACCAATGGTGTTTCCTCAGGTAACTAGAGGCCTAAGGCCGTTTCGCGGCTCTAACCTGGGGCTTACGCCCCCAGACCCTCTTTGCTCACTGATGATCTAGTTCCTAAGCAGAGTGGTTGGTAGCGTTGTGCTTCGCTCGATCACGCCGTCTGCGAGTCATCTGCGAGAAATAAACATAGGACAGTCATACCGCGCGTAGATATTAGCGATACAAGTGGTAACCAATACCAAGGTACCTTCTAATGTTGCATGAACGCCACTGAAGTTTTACTCATATACAATTAATGTTTTCAAAATAATTGAAAATAGTTTTTGAAAAGTTTAATTCCATTTTTTCACGAAATTTAATTGAGATATTAATGAAAATGTGGAATTAGGGAGGTCGCATTTCTTAAAAAAGCACTGTGTATTGATTTTTCTGTACATAATTTATATATATTAAACTGAAGTTTGTATAATTTTTATGTTGAAAATTTTGGGTCTAAAGATTCCTACTACCGGTACTTGAAGAACATCTGCAATCAACAATTCCATGCGCAGGTTTCCTAATATAGCTGCTGATGCATATACCATACAAAGTTTGTTACATTTGGCAAAATATTAAGGTAGAAAAATGGGAAAATATATAAAATTATAATTGGTAGGAAAATTTAAGCAAAGCAGACTCCACGCCCATTTCTGCTGTACAACTTTGTTTGAACTGCGATCAGCGTCCTTGCTCAGTCTTGGTAGCTATGTAGGGGGAGTGAGGAAATACTATACTTATCTAGGCTGCTAATCAATTATCTGTTATCACGGCAACTGTGTATGGACTGCGATCAGTGTCCTTGCTCAGTCTTGGCAGCTATGTAGGGGGAGTAAGGAAATACTATACTTATCTGAGCTGCTTATCAATCATCAGTCACCATGGCAATTGTGTTTAGACTGCGATCAGTGTCCTTGCTCTGTCTTGGTAGCTATGTAGGGGGCGGGGAGGGAGAGGAAATACTATACTTATCTGAGCTGCTAAGCAATCATCTGTTACCACGCTGACTGTGTTTGGACTGCAATCAGTGTCCTTGCTCAGTATTGGTAGCTATGTAGGGGGAGAGGGGAAATACTGTACTTATCTGAGCTGCTAATCAATCATCTGTTACCACGGTAACTGTGTTTGGACTGCGATCAGTGTCCTTGCTCAGTCTTTGTAGCTATGTAGGGGGAGTGAGGAAATACTATACTTATCTGAGCTGCTAATTACCACGGCAGCTGTGTTTGGACTGCGAACAGTGTCCTTGCTCAGTCTTGGTAGCTATGTAGGGGGAGTGAGGAAATACTATACGTATCTGAGCTGCTAATCAATCATTGCGATCAGTGTACTTGCTCAGTCTTAGTAGGTATGTACTGGGGAGAGGGGAAGTACTATACTTATCTGAGCTGCTAATCAATCATCCATTACCACGGCAACTGTGTTTGGACTGCGAACAGTGTCCTTGCTGAGTCTTGGTAGCAATGTAGGGGGAGAGGGGAAATACTATACTTATCTGAGCTGCTAATCAATCATCCATTACCATGGCAACTGTGTTTGGACTGTGGTCAGTGTCCTTGCTCAGTATTGGTAGCTATGTAGGGGGAGAGGGGAATACTATACTTATCTGAGCTGCTAATCAATCATCCATTACCACGGCAACTGTGCTAGGACTGAGATCAGTGTCCTTGCTCAATCTTGGTAGCCATGTAGGAAGATGTAAAATACTATACTTATCTGAGGTGCTAATGAATCATTCATTACTACGGCAGCTGTGTTTGGACTGCGAACAGTGTCCTTGCTCAGTTTTGGTAGCTATGTACGAGGAGAGGGAAAATACTATATAGTAAGTCGGGGAGAGATGGCGCACATTTTGTAATGATCGTGCAGCAAGTCTTCGCCAACATTTCGATTAGCTTATTTTTATGCTAGACGTCATTCCTTATATCTCTCCTCACTGCCTTTTGAAGGAAATGATCTGAATGTAAGTAGATTACAGAGAGGGATCGTTTATTTGAAAGAGTGTCACCTGCGCCATCTCTCCCGTAGTGTCCGGGTGAGATGGTGTTATGAAATTGGTATGCTAAGGAGGGTAGAAATTAAGAAACTATGATTACAGGTTTAATACATTTATTTACCTAGTTTACATTCACTTGTATATTATTTCTTGGTCATTAATAAATCAATTAATTATTTAAACTTCAATATTTATCCCTCAGTCCTTTTTAGGGTAGGTTTTTGCTTACTCTCTCTCGTCCACAATCATTACACAAGTTCTCATACACTGAACACAATTCATGCAGCCACTTGTTGCAGACGGAGCACTTAATCCAAGCATCCTTCTGTTTTTGTCAAATAATAGTTCTCCCAGCACTCCACACACTTGTTGCAATCATCAGATATTACATTATTTTGCCCATCTTGAATCATTTTGGCTTCTTCATTGGAATGAGGTTTTTCTCCTTTCCTATTCTTTCCCGTTGTGGCAGTGGTTGCATTTTTTCTTTGCACTTTGTTCTTTTCGTTCACTGAGATTTCTCTTTTGTTGGAGATATTACGCTTTCAAGTTTCATTAAAGGCATGTACCACAAACTTCGATTAGCTGCTTCCTCTTCTCCATAATTGGTATAATTTTACACGAATTTTAAAAAAAAAGCATATATGCTATATAATATATTTTATTAACAAACTGATCGGAGGATGGAAACACATTTTGTACCTAAATGGAAATTCAAAGAATACCGCGCCACCTCTCCCGGAAATGTAGCGCGCCAACTCTCCCGACATTTGGGGAGAGATGGCGCACCCCTGCCCCAGGAACTGCGTTGGCCCAACATGGCGTATATCACACCAGCATAGTCGTTGACTAACCTAGTCACCCGCCTGTCCCAATGCAAAGTTAATTTAACTTGAACAACCCAGTCAGTGGGCTTTTATATCATGCCGTAGCAAAACTTTGAAGGTAGAGAAGACGTACTTGCCAGAAATATCCAGGATTTCAGGTGAAATCACTCGCACCATGTGACATCCAACAGATTGATAGCTTTGTTCTTACACACTGTACACACGAGAAACAGTGGTCGAGCGATCTAGCGGGCGATTGCCACACTAGCCTATCCTGCGCCATCTCACCCGCTGCGCCATCTCTCCCGGAATGACTATACTTATCTGAGCTGCTAATTGATCATCCGTTACCACGGCAACTGTGTTTGGACTGTGATCAGTGAGCGTCCTTGCTCAGTCTTGGTAGCTATGTAATGGAGGGAGAGGAAACACTATACTTATCTGAGCTAGTTGTACTTCCTCTTAAAACAATAATCACCACCATCATCAGCTGCTAATCAATCATCCGTTACCACGGCAACTGTGTTTAGACTGCGATCAATGTCCTTGCTCAGTCTTGGTAGCTACTTCAATCATTATTTGTTATTTCTTGTTCATATTATACTATATACTATTATGCTATACTCATAATCACTGACAAGTTTATGTAACCTTAGCAATATTGTACACATATGTGCACGATTTAAAGTGATTTTATAGAATCTGAGGATGTTCATGTAGAACGAAACATGCCACCCTTTGCTTAACATTGTGTATTTGTTTTACTCGTATGTTATCTATATATATAAAGCAAGATGTCCTGACTGACTGATAATCAACGCACAGCAAAACCTACTGGAGATAATTGCATGAAAATTTGAGGACGTGTTCCTACCGTAGTGTAGATGTGCACTAAGGAATGATTTTCAAAAATTTCTATTTTAAAGGGGTGAAAAGGGGTGAAATGTGATTTCATATTTTTGTTGAATATCTCCGTTTTTGTGAAAAATATTGTACTTATATTCATATAAATATTTCTCTTCTTATAGCACAAATACTATTTTAAAAGAAAGTTTAAACATTCCGATTTTAAAGGGGTGAAAAGTTTTTTTTACATTTGTGTTCAATATCTCCGTTTTTGTGAAAAATATTGTACATATATATTTATTCAATCTTCCAAGCTGTCCCAATAGTACAGCAAAAATCTTGCATTTCTTGAAAACTCAACGGAAATATATTTCTTTTCAAGATTTTTCAGATGAAATACTTCCCTTGTGCGCATGAAACTTTGGCTTTTGCTAATCAAAAATGGCCGCGGCACTTTCCAACACATAAGTGTACGCGCTAATTCACCCCGCTTCCGTGTATTTCAAGAAGGTAATCAACCAAGTCCTTAATGGAAATAAAATACAATTAACAGTAGGCCTATATAGGCCTGCACATACGAATGTTTGTCAGTGAAGTAATGAGTACTAGTATCTACTCTACACAGCGCTGATAGCGCAACGGTTAAGTCAACGGGTTGCAGCAATGCAGGTTCGAATCTGTCACTTGGCGGCTTTTATTTTTAACACAGCGATATTGCTTTATCAAGGAGAATTATTACCGGTTTGTTAGTAAGTTATGCAGCCGCTTACAGTTTAAAGGAATTATTTCATTCGTACAACTGGTAAAACAGGCTAGATGAAAGCAGCTCATCGACATTCGTTCGTTCGTAATCGGTTTTCCCTCCAAGGTCGGTTTTTCCCTCGGACTCAGCGAGGGATCCCACCTCTCCCGCTTCAAGGGCAGTGTCCTGGAGCTTCAGACTCTGGGTCTGGGGATTAAACTGGGGAGGATGACTAGTACCTCGCCCAGGCGGGCTCACCTGCTATGCTGAACAGGGACCTTGTAGGGGGATGGGAAGTTTGGAAAGGATAGACAAGGAAGAGGGAAGGAAGCGGCCGTGGCCTTAAGTTAGGTACCATCCCGGCATTTGCCTGGAGGAGAAGTGGGAAACCACGGAAAACCACTTCCAGGCAGGCTGAGGAGGGAATCGAACCCCCTCTACTCAGTTGACCTCCCGAGGCTGAGTGGACCCCGTTCCAGCCATCGTACCACTTTTCAAATTTCGTGGCAGAGCCGGGAATCGAACCCGGGCCTCTGGGGGGTGGCAGCTAATCACACTAACCACTACACCTCATCGACATACCAGAAAAATAATCCCGAGGTTCATAGAGCAGCGGCAGCTACATATCAACAAAATAATCGCGAAAATCACAGGACAATTCAAACGCGATACGAGCACATCACCCTGGTGTCCGAAAAGAAAGACGATTGCGTCCATGGAAAATTAAGTTTCTTTCCGGGATGTCTTACGATCCTGAAATGAATTACGAAGATAACAACTTGGTACAATGATCCATAAAATGGACCTACGCGAAGACTGTTTTTCCCACGGACAATTTTATGTTGACTGTTCCAGAGTAAGTTCCCCATGTAGCTTAATCCTTTTGGCACCAGAAGAAAGAACTGCCAATTCTGCCAGTTCTAAACTGAATAATTATATTTAAAATGCTTCTTTTATTTCTTTTTATATGATACGTACGATTTTACGATACTTATTCACTGAAATGAAATGGCGTATGGCTTTTAGTGCCGGGAGATCCCAGGACGGGTTCGGCTCGCCAGGTGCAGGTCTTCTCATTTGACACCCGTAGGTGACCTGCGTGTCGTGATGAGGATGATATGATGATGAAGACAACACATAAATCCAGCCCTTGTGCCAGGGAAATTAACCAATTATGGTTAAAATTCCCGACCCTGCCGGGAATCGAACCTGGACCCCTGTGACCAAAGGCCAAAACACTAACCATTTAGCCATGGAGCCGGGCACTAATTCCTTGATTAAGAGTATTAAAGTTCATGTTTTCTAAAGATATTTAACTCATTTGATGCTTAGGTTTTAGATATAGTTAATTATAATTCGTTTCTTTAAATATTTAACATTATAATTTAGTTCGATAGCAAATATTTGCATTTTAACTCTGTATTTTGATTTCATTATTGAAAATTAATTTTTAAGATTAAGACGATTTAAATAAGCTCACTCACATATTTAATATTTCATTTTTATTTCATTCCATTCATAAAGCAGGTAAAGAAATTGTTACGAAGGAAGTAATGTAAAGTATTAATATATTTACATTTCGAGATCACAGGGAATTACAATTTCATTTAATAGCTAACTCAGAATGCACGTGAAACTTTTCAATTCTGGGATGGGAAAACACATCATTTACATCTGACATTTCTTACGGAAGTTGATGAACGCATGGGATTGGTTAGGTGGCCTTCAAAAGAAAATGGGAAATAAAAAAATATAATGGAACATAACTCTATGACGCGAGCGAAGCCGCGGGCAATGTGTTAGTATTGTTATATGTATTACTAGTAAGATACCCGTGCTTCGCTACGGTATTATACTGAAATTTATATTTGAATACTTAACGTTTTATATATAATGCGCCGAAATTCGCGATCTGACTCCATTTCTGAGAGATTACGGTAAAGTTTCTCCCATTTTTCAATCTTTCTTTCCAGCATTGATTTCGTACTTCCCAGGCTAGGTCCAGGTATTCCACCCGGTCAGTTGGGTCGCTAATCTTTGCAATCTTTTCCTGTAAGCATTTTTAATTTGGATCAAATCCTTGAGGAGATCCGGCGTGGTGTCGTCTTGGGTGCCTTGGCGGTACTGAACCCGAGGCAAGACTGCATTCGTAGTCGTTACCCGACCAGAACCCGTGTCAAGGGCGGTCCGCACATAATGACGGCGGTCCAGAACATTATTATTATTATTATTATTATTATTATTATTATTATTATTATTATTATTATTATTATTATTATTATTTAATTCGCTGGGGCCATCAAGGACCACGTTAAGTCTTGTTGCATTTGACACTGAACTTGGCCTTCTTTAGAGCCCAAATTTCCCTCATTCTTTGTGAGTGGGCCTGCTTACGCTCTTCTGTCCAAGGGGCACCGTGTCTTCTCTTCGGTTGCTCGTCTCGGTTTAGCCCGTTCGTCAATATTTTCTTGCGGAAGAGATCTCTGTTAAGGGCGTCTTCAGCTGAGATATGTAGCATTTGCAGGTCTTCTTTGGTATTTCTAAACCAGGGTATTGTGGTTTTAGGGTTTGAATAAAAAAAGTGAAATATTTCTTTAGTTAACTTTCTTCCGTCCATTCTTTTCAGATGACCGTAAAATCGTGCCCGTCTTTTTCTGATTGTGTCGGTAATTTTCTCTATTTTGCTGTAGACTTCCTTGTTGGATCTCTTTTGATGGATTCCATTTCTGTACTTTGATCGCAATATTCCTCTCACAATTTTGCGTTCTTTTTTCTCCAGTTCTTTCAAGGAGTCCTTTGTTGGCATTTAGAGACAGGGTTTCGGCTGCATATAGAACTACTGGCTTCAGAACTGTTTCATAGTGACGTATCTTGGTGTTTTGGGAAAGGTATTTTTTGTTGTAGATTGTGCGGGATGTTTGGTAGGCTATTTCCAGTTTGCGTACTCGCTCCTGAAGTGCTTCTTTGTCCAGTCCATTTTTCATGATGATCTCACCCAGGTATTTGCATTTGTCTACTCGGGTGATGTCCCCGTATTTTGTATGGAGTTTTGGTGGAGCCTCTTTGATGTTAGTCATTACTTCTGTTTTCTCAAACGATATCTGCAAACCAGTTTGTTCGGCAATTTCCTTTAAAGTTTCAACTTGAGCTCTAGCGGTTTCTATGTCGTTTGAGAGAACAGCAATATCATCGGCAAATGCTAAGCAGTCTGTTGCGATCCCCTTGGATTTGGTTCACCGGGCGAGTTGGCCGTGAGCGTAGAGGCGCGCGGCTGTGAGCTTGCATCCGGGAGATAGTAGGTTCGAATCCCACTATCGGCAGCCCTGAAAATGGTTTTCCGTGGTTTCCCATTTTCACACCAGGCAAATGCTGGGGCTGTACCTTAATTAAGGCCACGGCCGCTTCCTTCCAACTCCTAGGCCTTTCCTATCCCATCGTCGCCATAAGACCTATCTGTGTCGGTGCGACGTAAAGCCCCTAGCAAAAAAAAAAAAATTGGATTTGGTTCCTATTCTCAATGGACTGTAGTTGGTTTCCTGTAATCAAACCCGCCAGGCTCTGATGATCTTTTCAAGAACACAGTTGAAGAGTATCGGGGATAGCCCATCACCTTGTCGGACTCCTGTTTTGATGTCAAAGGACTGCGAGAGACATCCGTGGAACTTCACCTTGGATTTTGTATCGGTCAGGGTGGCTCTAATTAATGCCAGAATTTTCAAATCAACTCCAAATTCATTTAAGATGTTTAGCAGGACTTCCCGGTCAATGGAGTCGAACGCTTTCTTAAAGTCTACAAAGACAGATGCATACTGCTTGGACCTTAGTGCACAATATCTGATGATCGTTTTGAGATTTTGGATCTGTTCAGCTGTTGAGCGACCTTTTCTGAACCCTCCTTGGTATTCACCTATTTGATGTTCGACTTGTGCTTCCAAACGCTCCAGGATGGCAAGTGATAGAATTTTGTAAGTCACGGGTAGCAAAGATATTCCTCTGTAGTAGTTGATGTTCTTCATGCTGCCTTTTTTGTGTAATGGATGGATCAAAGCTATTTTCCAATCTTCGGGTAGGGTCTCCTTGTTCCAAATTTCTTCTATTTGCTTTTGCAAGATATCAAGTGATTCCTCTGGGGCATATTTCCATAGTTCTGCTACTACTGAGTCTTCCCCCGGCGCTTTTTTGAGACGGACAATGTGGCGCTTGATTTCATCTCTGTCGGGTGGTCTGGAATCTGGGTACCTGAGTAAGGGTTCCTTGGTCTCAATGGGGCTTTGCGGTTTAGAGCAATTAAGTAAATTCTTGAAGTAGTCTGCCAGAATGATGCAATTTTCTTTATTTGACGTCGCCAGTGTGCCGTCCTTTCGCTCAAAGCATAGAGATGGTGGTTTATAGCCAGTGAGTTTGCGTTTGAAGGCTCTGTACTACTCTCTGCTTTCATTCTTCCTAAAGTTTTGTTCTATCTTTTCAATGAGAGATTTTTCATATTTACGTTTCTCAGTTCTGAACACCCTAGCTACTTGGGCACGTTGGGTTTTGTAGGTTTCCCAATCATTTTCTGATTTCGTAGAGTAGTACTGTTTCCACGCATTGAGTCTTTCTTGGAGGACTGATTCGCAGGTACCATTCCACCAGGCATGCTTTTTGCTTCTCTTGATTTCTGCAACGTCTTTGGCGGCCTCAACAAGGAGACTTTTGGCGTTGTTAAAGTCACAGTCATTTGGTCTATCCTTCTCCTGGAACTCCTCGACCCTTTGCCGAAGTTTATCATTGTCGAAGCGTGTTGGTTGTTTTCCTTGTGTTTGCGGGAATTTGTTTGAATTTGATAAGAGACGTATAATGTTCTGAGGCCACATTGATGCCTTTCTTTACCTTGACATTCATAATCTCAGGGCTGTTTCTCCTGGAGATTGCAACATGATCAATTTGGAACTCTCCGAGAGCTTGGACGGGAGAACGCCAAATCATCTGCTTTCTGGACCCCACAGCAAGATGCAAGACACCAGTCTTTTGCCGTTGGGATCGGTTCTTTTGTGAGCAGGGTAATTTCCTATAACTTTCTTGTACTTCTGTTCACGACCTACTTGGGCATTGAAGTCACCCAAAAGAAGCTTGATATGGTGTTTGGGGTTTTTGTTTAATTTTTCATCCAGTAGGTCCCAGAAATTATCAACTTCCTCTGGATCAGACTTGTTCTTATCGTTTGTAGGAGCATTTAACTAGGGCGTAGGTTTTGTTCGTGCATTTAATTGTGAGTATAGACAATCTGTCATTCACAGGTTCGAAATTTGCAACCGATTTAAGGATCTTGGTTCTAACAGCAAACGCGGTTCCAAGCATCACAGCTCCGTTGAGGATTCCTCTTTGCGCTTTGCTCTTGAAAAATCGGTAGCCTTCGGATTGAAAAATCTTTTCATCTGGGTACCTTGTTTCCTGTAGGGCCATTATGGATATCTGATTTTCGTGAAGAACTTTGGTGAGAGTTTTCAGCTTTCCAGTTTGTGTAAGTGAATTTATGTTGAAAGATGCTAGAAAGGTTTTAGATTTTGGCCTGGGTTTTTGACTCTTCGGGGTACACCGAGACGCTCCGACTCGTCTCTTGCATGATGTCGAGTCTCCCCCAGAATCCGAACGAGACTCGGGCGCCGTGACGTTCACGACGAGGGATTTATCCGAAGATTTACCCCCTGGGGTATATTTCTTGAAATGTTGTGCCATCATGCTTTTTGACTTGACTTTGCTTTGGACGGGTACCCATCCTCTTACAACTAGGGTTGTTAGCCCTAGAGGTTGCCTCAAAATGTTTTCTGGCTTCTGGTCATTTACCAGTCTTCGCCGTAACCCTGGCAAGGGACCATTATTTTTTCACGGTGGTATTTTATTTCCCTACTACCCTGTGACTCTGCTGGCGGCAGAGCCAGCGAGCTTCCCCAATTCCAATGGAACGCGCCCGATGGAGGTAACTGGTAAATCCCCACACGGGTATTATTATTATTATTATTATTATTATTATTATTATTATTATTATTATTATTATTATTATTATTATTATTAATGTTCTGGACCCCACAGCAAGATGCAAGACCGTTACTTGGCGGTAAATTATACCTGCTGCAATTGTCATTGCTGATAATGTGACCAGCACCATTGTCGCGCGTAGGCAAGTGCGCGGGATTTCTGGAGATACGAATTATATACTTCCGTGCATTATTGACCTTATTATAGAGGTGAACAATTGCACGGTCAATTTAATTCCTATCGTTTGTTTCAAACGTGTTTAAATTTTGATTTATATGCTAGAACCCAGGAAGGATTAAAAATGATGGGTTCTTGATTAGAATAAGTACATTATGAACAGTAAAATCAATTGGCCTCAACTACTTTTTCACCCCACCGTCGTAAAGTTGATTTACCCCTCCCCAGCCACCCAAAGAATAAAGAAGTCGTGTTTTTTATGTTTAAAGGAGATTCCAAATACCAATGTTCACGCCCGTTACCTTCATTTTTGAGATATGATTATCCCCATAAAAATAATTCACTTTTTTCACTTCCTTTCACAATACATCCCCCCTCCCGAAGTGAATTTTCCGTCAAAAATACTTGTTTTTTTAATAGTAAAAGATCTTCTATAAATACCAATTATCACGACTCTAACATCTTAAGATTTTGAGATATGTGTCCTCATAAAAGGAATTCAACTCCTTTTCACCCCCGCCTCCCAAGATGATTTTCCCCCATAAACGCGTTTTTCTTTGTTTTTAAAGGAGATACGAATACAAATTTTCACGTCTGTAATAACTTTAGTTTTTTATTACATGTACGTATCCACATACAATTATTTCAATTAATTTTTCAAATATTTCACCTCCGCCCCCCTTCATTGGATTTTTCGAGAATACGTGTTTCTTTCCTTTTAACGCAGATTCCAAATACCAATGTTCATATCTGCAAAATCTTTCGTTTTTGAGGTCATAGTATATTCATACAAATATTTCAACTAATTTTTCAATTTCTCTCCCCCCTTTAAATGGATTTCCGAAAACAAAAACTACGTATTTCTTTATTTTTAAAGGTGATTTCAAATACCAAATTTCACGTCAGTAACATCTTCAGTTTTTGAGATATCAGTATCCTAATTAAAATAATTCAACCCCTTTTTCATTCACTTTTACCCCCGCCCAAGTGGTTTTTCCGAAAACTAAAAATACATGTTTCTTTATTTGTAATGCAGATAAAAAATACCATTTTTAACTTCTGTAACATGTTACGTTTTTGAGATATACTGTAGAAATGCTCATTTTAAAATTTTACGCCCTTTTTAGTTCCCCTTAAGTGGAGTTTCCAAAAACAAATCACCTATATTTCTTTATTATTACAGGAGATTCCATATACCAATTTTTACGTCTGTAACATTTTACCTTTCTGGGATACACTGTAGTTATAATCTTTCTAAAAATTCACCCCTATTTGTCACTCCCGTTTAACCCCCATTAATTGGAATCTCCAAAAACACAAAAATACGTGTTTCTTTGCTTTAAATATCCTACATACCAATTTTCAGGTGTGTAATATCTTCAGTTTCTGAGATAAGTATCCTCATTAAAGGCATTCAACCGCTTCTTCACCCTTTATCACCCCTCCTATTTGAATTTTCCGAAAACAAATAATACTTGTTTCCTTATTGTTAAAGGCGATTCCAAATACCAATTTTTACATCGATAAACTTTTAAAGTTTTGAGATATAGATACATGCATTTTAAAAAATCACCCCCCTTTTTACTTCCCATTAATTGGATTGTCCAAAAACAAAAAATAAGCGTTCCTTTATTTTTATAGGAGATCCCAAATACAAATTTTGAGGCCTGTAATATCTTCAGTTTCTGAGATATAAGTATCTTGATTAAAGACATTCAACCACTTTTTCACCCTTTTCATCCTCCTATTGGGATTTTCCGAAAACAAAGAAATACGTGTTTCTTTATTTTCAGAGGAGATTCTAAATACCAGTTTTTAGATCTGTAAAATTTTGAAATATGGATACACTCATTTCAAAAATTCTCCCCCCCCTTTTCACCCCCTTAGCGATAGAATATCCAAAAATCCTCCCTTAGCGAGCACCTACATTGTAATATAAATGTATCCTCAAAATTTCATTTCTTTATGTCCAGTAGTTTGGCTCGGCGATGATGTATCAGTCCGTCAGTCACGACAAGTTATTTTATATATATACTAGCAAGATACCCGTGCTTCGCTACGGTATTATACTGAAATTTATAATTGAATGCTTAACGTTTTATATATCATCCGCCGATATTCGCGATCTGACTCGTTTTCTGAGAGATTACGGCAACGTTCCTCCCATTTTTCAATCTTTTTTCCAGCAATCGATTTCGTTTCCTGGGCTAGGTCCAGCTATTCCACCCGGTCAGTTGGGACCCTAAATCTTAGCAATGTTTTCCTATAAGCATTTTTAATGTGGATCAAATCCTTGAGGAGATCCGGCGTGGTGTCCTCTTGAGTGCCTTGGCGCTACTGAACCGGCGGCCGGACTCCAATCGTAGTCATTACCCGTCCAGGACCCGTTTCCAGCCCGGTCCGCACGTTTTGACGACGGTCCAGAACATTATTATTATTATTATTATTAGGGTGGGTGAAATTAGTTGAATTTAGGTATTATTATTATTATTATTATTATTATTATTATTATTATTATTATTATTATTATTATTATTGATGTTCTGGACCCCACAGCAAGATGCAAGACCTCTACTTGGCGGTAAATTACATCTGCTGCTATTGACATTGATGAGAGTATGACCAGCACCATTGTCGCCCGTAGGCAAGTGCGCAGGACTTCTGGCGATATGAATGACATACTTGAGTGTATTATTGACCTTATTATAGAAGTGAACAATTGCACGGTCAATCTTATACCTATCGTTTATTTCAAATGTGTTTAAATTTTTATTTATATGCCAGAAGAATCTACTGTAATCTAAGAAGGTTCTCCAAAGGAAAATATGGCTCTTGAAAACGAACCCAGGAAAGATAAAAAATGATGGGTTTATGATCAGAATAAGTACATTGAAAATCCACAGGCTGTTTCCATTCATTCAACCGGGTCAGGAATGGAATGAATAAGCCCCCAGCTAGCGGTGTGGATAGGAATTGTGCCGGCTGCCGAAGCCTGTCGCACTCCTCTGGGGCAATGATTAATGGATGACAAATGAAATGAAATTATATTGAAAAGTGTTACTGGAATGCATGATGACGGGGAAAACCGGAGTACCCGGAGAAATACCTGTCCCGCCTCCGCTTTGTCCAGCACAAATCTCACATGGAGTGACCGGGATTTGAACCACGAAACCCAACGGTGAGTGGCCAGCGCGCTGCCGCCTGAGAGACGGAGGCTCCTTATAAGTACATTAGGAACAGTAAAATCAATTGGTCTCACCTCCGTTTTCACCCCACCGCGGTTTATTTACCCCCCCCCCCCCCAAAAATTAAAAGAAGGCGAGTTTCTTTATGTTTAAAGGAGATTCCAAATACCAATGTTCACGTGTGTTACCTTCGGTTTTGAGATATAAGTATTCCCATAAAAATAATTCACTTTTTTCACTTACTTTCACACTCCCCCCTCGTCTAAGTGAATTTTCCGGCAAAAATACTTGTTTCTTTAATAGTAAAAAGTCTTCTAAATACCGATTATCTTCAGTTTTTGAGATATGTGTCCTCATGAAAGGAATTCAACTCCTTTTCACACCCGCCCCAAAAGATGATTTCCCCCCCCCAAAAAAACGCGTCGTTTTATTTTTAAAGAAGATCTAAATACCAATTTTCACATCTGTAACAACTTCAGTTTTTATTATATGTAAGTATCCTCATACAATTAATTCAGTTAATTTTTCAATTTTTCACCCCCCCCCCGACCCTTCATTGGATTTTCCGAGAATACCTGTTTCTTTGCTTTAACAGGAGATTCCAAATACCCGCTTTACATCTGAAACATTTTACGTTTCTGAGATATACTGTTGATATAGTCTTTCTAAAATTTCACCCCAATTTGTCACTCCTGTTTAACCCCCATTACTTAGATTTTCCAAAAACAACAAAAAATGTTTCTGAATTTTTAAAGGAGATTCCATATACTAACTGTCTGGTCTGTAATATTTTCTAAAAACAAAAAAGTACATGTTTCTTTATTTATAAAGGAGATCCCAAATACCGATCTTCAGGTCTGTAACATCTTCAGTTTCTGAGATATAAAGATCCATATTAAAGGCATTCAACCATTTTCACCCCTTTTCACCCCTCCTATTGGGATTTTCCGAAAAAAAAAAAACGTGTTTCTTCATCTTGAAAGTAGATTATAAGTACCAAAACGCGTCGTTTTATTTTTAAAGAAGATCTAAATACCAATTTTCACATCTGTAACAACTTCAGTTTTTATTATATGTAAGTATCCTCATACAATTAATTCAGTTAATTTTTCAATTTTTCACCCCCCCCCCCCCCGACCCTTCATTGGATTTTCCGAGAATACCTGTAAAGTTTGATAGTTTTGAGATATAGATACACTCATTTTAAAAATTCACCCCCCTTTCAACCCTCCACTATTTGGATTTTCTAAAAACGAAAAGTACATGTTTCTTTATTTTTAAAGGAGATCCCAAATACCTTTTTTCAGGTCTGTAATATCTTCAGTTTCTGAGATATAAGTATCTTCATTAACCCCTCAGCGCCGACCTCTATACGTGGCATAGACCCATACATGGTTTCACATTTACGGCTATAGCTCGAAGAGTTTTGGAGTTATTGATATGCAAATTGTTTTGTTTTCAAGAAGACATTTTCGGGCTTATCAGTGTTGTAAATAAGAATTGAAAAATCGTTATAATGTAGTTGTTTTTGCAAGGATAATTATTTGTCAAATAAGTCTGAGCACTGATCTCTTGCTTTTTAAAAGTCTGTTTGCTTCATTCGTTCCCACAGAATAAAATAAGGAAATGATGATCTGAGAAGTTTGTCTTTTCGTGTGATGTTATTTGCTCTATTTGTACATTGGGAGTGCGGTTTATTTATTATATTTGTCTTTATTTCTCAGCTTGTAATATTTTCGTAACTCTCCACGAGCGCTCTGGCATCAGTTAGTGCTGCTTTCTGTCATACGATACGAGAACCAGTTGTTCATGGTATATATCTCGTTTGAAAGACGTTGTCTCGATCTTTTATCTGAAATATGTATCGAGCTGGTTTGTTTCGTCATAAATGTTATTCCCCTCATTCAGTTTCGTCTTGTTGCTTTCGGTCTCGCAGCAGCTTCACCAGTCCGTGTGACGCGCCGCGCTCAGCCGAGGTATGACTGACAGTAACGTGCTTGAAATATTGTATAATTCAGATAAAAGTTTAATCGGAAGTAGTAGTGACAGTATAAGCAGCAGTGATAATGAAATAGATGAGGTAGCAGTGGTAAATGATGAGAGTGACGATGAGGAGGAAACAGTACTTGGAAATTTCGTGTAAGAGACTATAGATAATTATACAGGTCAAAGAGAAGTTTTCAACGGTGAATTCTGATTTCTAAATTCTCTAATAATACTCACAGAGGTCCCAGAGACAAATATTGAGCAATTACCTTATCGGGTTCAGCTGGTGAAAGGTTTGTTTACAAAATACGCTCGGGAGGGAGAGGAACGAAATATTCAAGGCCGGCGTGCATCAGATAATACAGTTCCAAGGTTGCAGGAAAGAAATTAGCACCCAAGAGTTGGAAATCCAAACCTCAGAGACACTGTATCCTGTGTTCAAAACACGGCGAAAAGAAGACGTCAGTGTACTGCTGCCAGGAGTATGACTTGAGTCCCTGTCTCAAAGAGTGCTTCGAACTCTATCACACGGAACTAAATTACTAAGGAAATGTGGAACAATTATGTAATTATCTGTATATACATAGTTCTGTCATAAGGAATTGCAAATTTCGTGAAAATCGGGCTACTCTTATACTTGTAGTAACGCTTTAAGTGAATCGATGCATTTCAGTCGCGCGTAGTTGAAATCTCATCCGGCCGCGGAGTAGGAAGCTATTTACATGGCTGCGACGCTGAGGGGTTAAAGGCATTCAACCCACTTTTCACTCCTTTTCATCCGTCCTATTGGGATTTTCCGAAAACAAAAAAATACGTGTTTCTTTATGTTGAAAGGAGATTCTAAATACCAATTTCTACGTCTGTAAACTTTTACAGTTTCGAGATATAGATACACTCCTTTTAAAAATAACCCCCCTTTTCACCCCCCATTATTTGGATTTTCCAAAAACAAAAAATTAAGTTCCTTTATTTTTATAGGAGGTTCCAAATTTAAATATTCATGACTGTAACATCTTCACTTTCTGAGATTTAAGTATCCTCATTAAAGGCTTTCAACCCCTGTTTCACCCCTCCTATTGGGATTTACCGAAAAAAAAAACATGTTTCTTTATTTTTAAAGGAGATTCTAAATACCAATTTTTACACCTGTAAACTTTTAAAATTTAAGATGTAGATACACTCATTTTAAAAATTCACCCACCTTTTCACCCCCCATTATTTGATTTTTCCAAAAACGAAAAAATACTTGTTTCTTTATTTTTAAAGTAGATCCCAAATCTCAATTTTCAGGTCTGTAATATCTTCAGGTTCTGAAATATAAGTAGCCTCATTAAAGCCATCCAACACATTTTCACCCTTTTCCACCCTTCCTATTGGGGTTTTCCGAAAACTAAAAAAAAGTGTTTCTTTATTTTTAAAGGAGATCCTAAATACCAATTTTTACATCTATAAACTTTCGAAGTTTTGAGATATAGATACACTCATTTTAAAAATTCACCCCCTTTTCATCCCCCATTAATTGGATTTTCCAAAAACAAAAATTACGTGTTTCCTTATTTTAAAGGACATTCCAAACACCAATTTTCAGGTCTGTAATATCTTAAGTTTCTGAGATATAAGTATCCTAATTTAAGGCATTCAACCATTTCTTCACCCCTTTTCACCCCTCCTACGTGTTTCTTTATTTTTAACTAGCAATTGTACCCGTGCTTCGCTACGGTATTCCAGATTGTATACGGATATCGAAGTAAATTACTGTACATGAAATTAATAATAATTTTTAAATTGCATGTAAATTTGCGTTATCCGAGAAAAAACATAGGGAGGTCCGCAGACGATGTTTCCAATGTAAAGTGCGAGTTGTGGAGTTGTGATGATAACGACAGGTGCACTTGTCTACCACAATTCATTATGTTTTAGAGACGTTGAATAGGGTGAAATTTGTGTAAGATTTTCACACAGTGCATTACTTTTCTGATACTATGCGACAGCTTCAAACATTTGGCTCACATATGGCTACTGGGTGGGCCAATATTCGTGTAGAACTTGATGATCCCATCTTTCCTATAAGTGAATCAAACCATTAATTGTACGTGTACAAAGTGCAAAATTTAGGTAAATCCAGAAATAGAGAAACATTTAATGTATAAGGGATAGAGATACGACGAAAGGTCATAGGACCGAAGTTGTAGATCACTCCAAATTGAACGGAGATTGTGCCATTCATTTTGTGTTACGACTTACCTTTTAGCCACGAAATACATCGAAAGGAAGGACTGCACCGTCATTAAAATTGCCTCCATATTTCGATATTTTTCGGGAGTAAAAAATAATTTTTTTAACAAATCGTAAATTTTCCGTCGGTTACATCCTAAAGCTATAATTTTGCAAAATTTCAGTTTTCTAACTGGTCTGGGAGATTGTGCAGCGATCTTGATATGGGGGAGTGGGTTAAAAATCAGGACTTTAAGGAAACTTTTAAGCCTATGAAACCTGTAGGTTCTGGATAAATATCACCGACTGTGTTCTTATGCAGGTTTGAAACTCCCAGCATGTATCCCTCAGAGAATTATGAGAATTTGAGATTTTTCTAGGGATCCTGAAGTCATCAGGTTGTCTGGTACCAAGTTTTAAATTTCTAAGATGCCTAGAAGGGTCTCACTAATTTACGTCTGTTTTCATTTTTATGCCTTAATTTATATATATAGTACAGTATATATAGATCGCGCCAAACAGACTTCCATTTATTAGTGTGGATAATATTTTACCCGCTTCCCTAGTGGTTCTAAGGGCGTCTTACTCCCACAGTACGTTTTCCAGTTAGTACGGTACATTAAGTCATACTGGAACATACACACGTCCATTATCTCGGTCATTTCTGACAATTTATTTTTTCACCCTTTCTCACCCCCCTATGCCAAAGGGGGCTGAAGTTAGACTTTAAACATCCGGAATGTTACTATTCATCTCAGCGACCCCGAAAAGTATGGATTCGTCACTACTTTCGATGATTTGTATATCTCAGTCCCTTTGCCCCTCCCCCTGCTCCTAAGGGTTCCTGGGGTGTTTTGCCCCATGTGGTTTGTCTCCCGATACTAAAAATTCGGAGTGTCACTATTCGCCTCAGCGACTATGTATTCGACACTATTATTTCTATGTATCACTCTCCCATCGCCCCCCCCACCACGAAGGGGGCTGAACGTGGAGTTTAAAAAATTCCGGAGTGTCACTGTTCATCTCAGCGACCCCGTAAAGTATAGATTCGACACTATTTTCGATGATTTTTATATCTCAGCCCCCTGCCCCTAAGGGTTCCTGGGCCGTCTTACCCCCACGTGGTTTGTCTCCTGATACTAAAAATCCGGAGTGTACAATTCACTTCGGCCACCCCGAAAACTATGTATTCGACACTATTTTCGTTTAATTTTATCTATCACTCCCCCTCGCCCCCCATGCAAAAGGGAGCTGAACTTTGACATTTGAAAAATGGGGAGTGTCACTGTTCATCTCAGCGACCCCGAAAACTGTGGATTTGGCACGTTTTTCGATTATTTTTATACCTTGCCCCCCCTGACCCCCACCCCTAAGGGAGCTACGGATGGCTTTACCCCCACAGTGCTCGTCTCCAGATAGTAAGTCATAAGTGTACCAAGTTTGAATGAAATTGCTCCAGTGGTTTAGGAGATGTGTCATTTACACACATGCATACATCGATTTTTATATATAGTAAGAAGAAGAAGATTATGCTTATTACATAGAGAAATTTTATTTTGAACACTGCAGAGATCTAAACTTAAACTGTATATCCGAAGATATTATTCGAATCCGAGGAATGAATATTACTTCGCTCGCGGCATGCCCAATCATGAGAATGGCTTCAATAATATTAGTCATCAGTTTCAGAGTCGTGTTCATTGCAGAGGGCAGGATTCTTATTCTTAAGAAGGATAATTGGTGCCATAATCGTCCGCTCTATGATATTCGAGCGTACTCCAGGTGACTTCAAGTCTTTCGAAGCACAGCCGTGTAGTCGATAGACTTGTAACTGTGTAGAACATCGGGTAATTCTTGTAAAAGTTGCTTGTTGAAAGAAATGAATGACATGATATATGATAGCAAGAATGAAGAGGATGAAACCCGGCGCCGGCACATATGCCACTCCTCTCGAATAGCTCAAAACTTAACGTCCCGATCCTATGGACGAATCATCCTCAACACCGTCATATGCCCTCACACCATATAATACCAAGAACAGCTTCCTACGTCCTGGACGTAAAATGGCTCCTTGCATATTGTGTTCTCTACCTATCTTATGTACGTTGTCTAGCGACAGCGACTCTATGCATTAATCTTGGTGACAGCACGTTGGATTGTCATTTCCCAATGCACGTTTTCCGATGGTTTTTCGTTCATAACTCACCAACAAAAGCGAAAATGAAAATTCCGGCTTCGAGGTGCATTCGGACCCCTTTCCATCTACAGATGTTCAAAATTTCAGATCTCTACGTGCTGTAGATTTTGCTGGGCATCGCGCACAGACAGACAGACAAACACTTCGTTTTATAATATTATAGATAGATAGATAGATGAAGATTCTAAATACCAACTTTTACATCTGTAAACTTTCAAATTTTTGAGATATAGATATGCTCATTTTAAAAATTCACCCCCCCCTTTTCACCCTCCCATTAATTGGATTTTCCAAAAACAATAAATTATGCTTATTACATAGAGAAATTTTATTTTGAACACTGCAGAGATCTAAACTTAAACTGTTTTTTAAATAGATCAAACGTACCAATTTTCTGGTCTGTAATATATTCAGTTTCTGAGATATAAGTACCGGTATCCTGATTAAAGGCATTCAACCCCTTTTTCACCCCTCCTATTGGGATTTTCTGAAAACAAAAAAATACGTGTTTCCTTATTTTTTAAAGAAGATTCTAAATACCAATTTTTACATCTGTAAACTTTAAAAGTTTTGAGATATAGATACACTCATTTTAAAATTTCACCCCCCTTTTCACTCCCTTAGCGACGTAATATCCAAAAATCCTCTCTTAGCGAGCACCTACATCTTAATATGAATGTATCCTCAAAATTTCATTTCTTTATGCCCAGTAGTTTTGACTCGGCGATGATGAATCAGTCAGTCAGTCAGTCAGTCAGTCAGTCAGTCAGTCAGTCAGTCAGTCACGACAAGTTATTTTATATATATATAGATATATATAGATAATGCGTGTTTCCGACAGACTGAAAAGCTTTCGAGTTATAAGGGGCAGTCAAATGAAAACCAAACATCCGCTACAACGTGACCATGGAATGGTTTTCATCAAAAGTATTTACCAAAAGCGCTAATACATTTATCCCACTTGGAGATGAGGCGATCAATTCCTGTGTTGTAGAAAGAGGCAGGTCGCTGACGGATCCACAACCACACCCACTCTTGTATTTCCTCGTCTGAATGTTTCTTCAGGTTGCCAAAAGTGTGAAGATCACAAGTGAAACATCCAGGATATACGGAGGATGTTGAAGTGTTTCACAACCAAAGCACTGAAGCATAGGAGTGGCTCGATGGGCCTGTCCTGGGCGCACATCGTCTTGCAAAGATGTGCGCCCTTCTCGGAATCGCTTGTCACTCGTGCATACTCGTCATGGACATGCAGTGTTCGCCATACACAACAGACATGCGACGATGAGTTTCGTGTACTCCAGCACCCTCGACCACCAGAAAACGAACTACACTTCTCTGCTCTTCTTTGCTTGCCTCCATTTCTACAACTGGACAAACACACTAGACCAGTCCACGCACAAACTAAGACATAACCCAACTGCGTGCACCTGTGAGTTGTCACTAAGCAGTTCTTCTATCACAGCGTGGCAGTATCGATATGTAACAACCGTGTTGCCACCTTTCGTGCGGAATATGTGTTATGGCAGGTGCTCAGTTTTCATTTGATTGTCCCTTATACATTAACTAAGTTGACACTCGAAAATATGGCTTTCTGCTTAACAAATTGTCACAGGGTAGTTATTGTCGGCGGCTGTTACTCATTTCTGTGTATAACATTTTTCCTGCTTACATTCCACTAGCACTCAATGCTGTTGGTGCTTATACTTCTGATGACTTAACAAGCCACTTCTAGCATGAAACATGAAACCACACAGATTACACTTGATGGACAGGAGAGGACTAGGCTACATCCAATGCATATCTGTTGTTTAGCCTCTTCATACCTGCAACACCCTTGCTCAAACAATTCAACAGCAATAAAGGTAGTCTGGTGCCAAAGTGAGCGGTCCTTGGCAAGTGTGTTGATATTTGTAATCTTCAAGGTTTATTTATGCTGGTCTTTATAATGCTTCAAATGGGGCACCAAGGGGTCTTGTGGCTGAGAAAAGTTCACCATACAGAAACTGATATCCTACTACTTTTTACACATAAAAATAATCCACAGCCTGTTTCCAGTCATTTGACTAGGTCAGGAATGAAATGAACGAAGCCCCATCTACCGGCGAGGATAGGAATTGTGCCAGTTGCCAAAGCCTGTCGCACCCCTCCGGGACAATGATTAATGACTGCCAGATGAAATGATATTGGAGAATGTTGCTGAAATTAAAGGTGACAGGGAAAACCGGAGTACCCGGAGAAAAACGTGTCCCGACTCCGCTTTGTCCAGGACAAATCTGACTTGGGATGACCGAGATTTGAACCACGGAACCCAGAGATGAGAGTTCGGCGAGCTACCGCCTGAGCCACGGAGGCTTGTGTTTACATGTAAACTAAATAACTGTACATTTAGAAAGAACCCGGAAGAAGAGAGGATGGCCGTGGAAATGTTTGGCAACCATCTCACAGACGTATAATACCAGTTAAGGTTTAATGTATAGTTTTCAACATTAGCCTACATCATTCTCATTTGAAAAACTTTCATGTCTTCCATTCTGGAAACGTACTTGTAGAAGATGAACAAAATAAGTAAACTTACTAGCATCGCTCAAAATCGTGTGACTCTCCTTGGTTTGGTACTTGTCCTCCGTTTGCAGCGGAGATTGAAGTGGTGACCTGTAGCTCACTGTAATAGAAAAAGGAAGATTTGAAGAAATCAACGTGATTGAATACTAAATAATTCAGTTAGGTCAGGCCTCTAGGACATGATGCTAACGCTGCCTAGGGTAAGCTATGGGTTATCTCCTTCTTGCTGTATATTTGCCTCTAGGTTATATCATTGCCTTCCTCACAGACCTCTCTGTCAGTGATCGGCAAATCCAAGGATAATCTTCCCGCCTAGAGAAAGGTTAGCGCGCTTACAGACTGGTTGCCAAAATCTTTAGTATGCTCAGATGATGATGTTGGTTGTTTAAAGGGGCCTAACAAATAGGTCATCGGCCCCTAATGGTACTAGGTGCAACAGATTAAACGACAATTAAAACTTCAAAATGTACTCACTGACTAGAACATAAAACGAATGAGGTTGAAGAAACGACCATGAATCCAAAACAATCAGTGGATCCAATTCACAATGCCTTATTTTCTGAGATGATTCTTGTTATAAATAAGGGGTCCAACATCCAGGTCACCGGCCCCCTCATAATAGCACTAATCACTGATAAAGCAGAACCATAATGTTCTTTCCATAGTGGTACTAATCACAGGTAATGCAGAACCATGGTATGTCACACATAATGGCACAACTCACAGGCAACACAGACCCACGGTGTTCCTCACATAGTGGCACTAATCACGGGAAACAGCCGAACCCGTGGTGTTCTTCATATAGTGGTACTACTCACAGGTAATGCAGACCCATTCTGAACACAGGGGAACCAACACATTCTTGCACAGCGTACAGCACCTTTTTCTCGTATGGAGATTAGTCCGCGCAGCGGAGTGCCCGCCCCCACCCCTACCCCCGCGTCGGTGGGTACTTACCACAGGTAACACCCAGACCCATGGCGTTGCTCACATTAGGGTACTACTCCAGGTAACATAGATCTATGGTCTTCCGCACAGGGTGGTACTAATCGCAAGTAATGTTGACCCGTGGTGTTTCTCACGTAATGGTACTAATCACAAGTAGTCTCATGGTTGTAATTTCATCATCCCTTGGTCGCCCCTACTAGTCGCTTCTTACGACAGGCAGGGGATACCGTGGGTGTATTCTTCGCTGCGTCCCCCACCCACAGGTGGTAGTACGTTCAGTACAGGGTGGTGAGTCTTACAAGGGTTGCTGCTATCCCTGCTGCATGCTGTGTGCTGGTAAATGAGACCGTGGTCACCGTCTCGCTGTTCCTGTATACCCAACTTTAATGAATGGATAATCCAATTATAAAGCAACACCCCATTATATTAAGCAGTGCATTTTTCTGCCGGTACGCAATGGTACGCATTACTGGCACCTTCTTTTCTCAAGTAAAATTATCATCATCATCATCAGTCGGTTTACTCATTGCCGAGCGTCGTGACCACATTTCTTCACTTCATTAGTAACTGCATCCTTAACGAGATTTTTCCATCCTGAGCGGTCTTCAGCTCTTCTTACGATATTGTGAAGAGGTAGACCGGTGATCTTCTTTGCTTGGTCTAACCATCTACTTGTCGTTCTACCTCTTGGTTTGGTGCCTTCAATTTTGCCTTGCAGAATGGTATTTTCTAAATTGTCTCCTTCTCTCCTCAAAATGTGTCCCAGGAACTGGAGGCAACTTTCACTAACGCGGGAAGATAGAACTTTTGTGATGCTCAGTTCTTCTATAATCGAGGCATTTGTTCTTTCTGTCCGTGGTATACGGAGCATTCTCCGCCAACACCACATCTCAAAGGCATCTATTTGGTTCTTGTCACTAGCCTTCACAGTCCAGGTCTCACAACCGTACAGGAAAACAGAAAACACAAGTGATTCCACCAATCGTATTTTCACTGTTTTGGATAATGCCCGGTACTGCCAGATCTTTGTAGGGTTAACCATTGTGGCACGACTTAGGACATTCCGTCGTTTTATTTCTTTATCACAATTTCCCGTGTTACTAATTATGCAGGCCAGATATACACAATCATTCACCAACTCCATATCCTTCAGGCATCCTGTTATTTGGATTGGGATGACTTTGTCGGTTGATAACTATTACTTAGGTCTTGTTCATGTTAATTTCTAGACCAAAATCCAAACTAATGATTGCCACTCTAGAGAGCAATTCATCAAGTTCTTGTCCACTTCCTGCAATGAGTGTAGTATCATCAGCGAAGCGTAAATTATTGATTTTCCTACCACCGATTGAAATTCCACTCTCCCAGCCATCCATCCAGCTCTTCTCATTACATACTCTGTTGTAGAGTTGGGGGTGACAATATGCAACCTTGCCTGACTCCATTTGTTACATTAAAAAATTCTGAGTATTCACCATCCACCCTTACGTTTGCATTATTACTATAATGCCGTTAAGTGTTTTGGGACTCCACATTCATTGAGCACTTCCCACAACTTGCCCCACTTGACACTGAGGAAACAAATATCGGCAGGGACACAGAATTCGTGGCATTTTTCAATTATCTGCCTCATGTTTGTTATAGACTCTCGTTAATAAAGTTAAATAAAGAACAGCATTTATTGACAGATACATTTATTATAAATATTTCAGCAGATGGTGCTGCGTTTAGGAATTTAATTTTCAGTTTTGGCTCTCGTAAGTTAGTACTATCATTACATGTTTTATAGTCTTATTAAGTTTGTATTCCAGCGGGAAACAGGAAGTTGTGTTCATTTCCGATTGTTTCCAACGTGATATTACGAGGGGCGATCGATATATGATACAACATATTTTATTTCTCCACCAATTTCAGTTTTAAAAACTGGAATTTCGTTTGGGACATATTTGAATATTTCCGTTTCGTCCCGTGCAGTTTCATTAATTTTCGATAGGTGGCAGTGCTATAAGTAGCCTTCAAAATGGCATCTGTAACGGAGGTGCGTACCAAACAGAGAGCAGTTATTGAGTTTCAGTTGGCGGAAAACCAGAGCATCACATATATTCACAGGTGCTTGCAGAATGTCTATAGAGATCTGGCAGTGGACAAAAGCATGGTGAGCCTTCTCCACAACAATACAAGACCTCACAAAAGTCTGCGCACCTGACAGGAGCTCACGAAACTTCAGTGGATTATTCTTCCTCATCCACCCTACAGCCCGGATCTTGCACCTTCTGACTTCCATCTGGCTGATGTACCGGTGCTTTGCTGCGGAATTCTACACCGTATACAGAGTTCTAGGTTAAGTAGTGTACACATTGTGGGTAAGACTGTATTCAATTGCATAGCTTTTAATGTTATCCCAGAAATACGATGGGAAAGTCACCATACCTCTCATGTGAAGACTGGGTTAGGGAATTTTCATCGTAATAGTAGGCCTTCTTGCCTTCTATCAGTCACAATAGAGTTGGGAAGTTTTCATTGTAATTACAGACACTCACTCTCTACCTGCCTTTTACATCCTCAGAAAGACTGTCCTTGTGGTTTACCCAACTGTAATCAACATAGGTCATTGCAATGACGTCAGTAGAAATTTCACAATTAAAAGCAATCTTGTCATACGAAATAATCAAATGAAAAACCACGTGTCTTCCTTTAAACTACCATATCATCCAATGTTAATAAAATTATGTATAGTCTAGAGTGTAGTTCCTTATTCTCTGTCTTTACATACTGATTTTCATTAAATTCTGTTTATCCATTTTCTCGTGGCTCGGCGTTGTTATGAACTTAGCAACAAAAATTCAAATTCATGAATATCTCTGTTACCATAGCAGGTATGGTAAAAAACTACAAGACATTAATGATTGGAAATTTAATTCTCTATCTTAACTTTCGTTATGCATTATTTATTGATAGGACCACTAATAACATAAATATTTGAGAATTACATTAAATTTTAGACATTCCCCTAAAGTACCATTTCACTCAGCATAGTGTGGGATACTGTAGTCACATCCTAGTTCATGAACCATGGGCAACGGCTGAGTGACCTAGTAAGTGGCCCTGAGAGTCGAGATACCAGTTGCTATGGAATGGGAGTAGGCATCTCGGACATATTCTGAGTCATGGCCCTCCTTGTGCTCAGGCGGCTAGGACTATACAATTCACCGGTGGTCCATAACCCGTTAGAGGAGAGATCCTCACTTGGACTATGTGCAAGTAGGGTAGCATCCTGCTTCATGAATTTATCGAGCTCAGAACATTTTAAGCAAGCCTCGGACCTATGGGAGTGACGGAGTCCCACTCCCATTTGACAGGCGGGAGGCTCCTTGGAAACAACTTGGTGAACGAAATGGAATTCGATGGGGAGCTATCAATATTAATGGGACTTATGGAGGAAAGAAAGTAGAACTGGCTGAGTCAGCAAAGAGGATGCATCTGAATGTGCTAGGAGTAAGTGATATTCGGGTAAGGGGAAATAACGAGGAAGAGATAGGAGATTATAAAGTCGTACTTGACAGGTGTTAGAAATGGAGGGGCAGAGTCTGGGGTAGGGCTCTTTATCAGGAATACCATTGCACGCAACATAGTTTCTGTTATGCACGTAAATGAGCGAATGATGTGGGTAAATTTGTCAGTTGTAGGAATTAGGACTAGAATTGTCTCCGTGTATTCACCATGTGAGGGTGCAGATGAGGATGAAGTTGACAAGTTTTATGAAGCATTGACAGACATCGTGGTCAGGGTCAACAGCAAGGACAGAATGTGCTAACGGGCGATTTCAATGTGAGAGTTGGGTACAGAACTGAAGGATACGAAAGGCTGATTGTAAATGTGGGGAAGATATGAAAGCTAATGGGAATGGGAAGCGTTTGCTGGACTTCTGTGCTAGTATGGGTTTAGCTGTTACGAATACATTCTTCAAGCATAAGGCTATTCACCGCTGCACATGGGAGGTTACGGGTACCAGATCCATAATAGACTAAATCTTAACCGACTTCGAATTCAGGAAATCTGTTAGGAATGTACGAGTTTTCCGGGGATTTTTTGATGATACAGACCACTATCTGATCTGTAGTGAACTAAGTATCTCTAGGCCTAGGGTAGAGAAAGTGAAATCTGTCTGCAAACGAATAAGGGCAGAAAATCTCCAGGAAGAGGAAATTAGACAGAAGTACATGGATATAATTAGTGAGAAGTTTCGAAAAGTAGACAGTAAGCAGGTTCAAGATATAGAAAGTGAATGGGTGGCATACAGGGATACTGTAGTAGAAACAGCAGGGGAATGCCTAAGAACAACTGTGTGTAAAGATGGGAAAAGGCGAACATCTTGGTGGAATGATGACGTGAGAGCAGCTTTAAATGTAAAACGAAGGCTTATCAAAAATGGCTCCAAACAAGGGCCGAGGCAGACGGGGATTTGTACGTAGATGAAAGAAACAGAGCGAAACAAATAGTTGTTGAATCCAAAAAGAAGTAATGAGAAGATTTTGGTAATTACCTGGAAAGGCTAGGCCAATCAGCAGGGAAACTTTTCTAGACAGTAATAAAGAATCTTAGGAAGCGAGGGATAAAGGAAATGAACAGTGCTTTGAGTAATTCAGATGAACACATAATAGATCCCAGGGAATCACTGAAGAGGTAGAGGGAATATTTTGAACATCTTCTCAATGTAAAAGGAAATCTCCTGGTGGTGTTGCGAATAGCCAAGCTCATGGGGAGGAGGAACATGATGTTGGTGAAATTACGCTTGAGGAAGTGGAAAGGATGGTATATAAACTCCATTGTCATAAGGCAGCAGGAATATATGAAATTAGACCTGAAATGGTGAAGTATAGAGCGAAGGCAGGGATGAAATGGCTTCATAGGGTAGTAAAATTAGCATGGAGTGTTGGTAAGGTATCTTCAGATTGGACAAAAGCAGTAATTGCACCTATCTATAAGCAAGGGAACAGGATGGATTGCAACAACTATCGAGGTATCTCATTGATTAGTATACCAGGCAAAGTATTCACTAGCATCTTGGAAGGGAGGGTGCGATCAGTCGTTGAGAGGAAGTTGGATGAAAACCAGTGTGGTTTCAGAGCAAAGAGGGGCTGTCAGGATCAGATTTTCAGTATGCGCCAGGTAATTGAAAAATGCTACGAGAGGAATAGGCAGTTGTGTTTATGTTTGGTAGATCTAGAGAAAGCATATGACAGGGTACCGAGGGAAAAGATGATCGCTATACTGGGGGACTGTGGAACTAAAGGTAGATTATTAAAATCAATCAAAGGCATTTATGTTAACAATTGGGCTTCAGTGAGTTTTGATGGCAGAATGAGTTCTTGGTTCAGTGTACTTACAGGGGTTAGACAAGGCTGTAATATTTCACCTTTGCTGTTCGTAGTTTACATGGTCCATCTGCTGAAAGGTATAAAATGGCAGTGAGGGATTCTGTTAGGTGGAAATATAGTAAGCAGTATGGCCTATGCTGACGACTTGGTCTTAATGGCAGATTGTGCCGAAAGCCTGCAGTCTAATATCTTGGAACGTGAAAATAGGTGCAATGAGTATGGTATGAAAATTATTTCAAGAGCCTCGCTTTCTCGTGGGAACGAACTTACCGTCACGAGCGAGAAATTGTTTTTAACTGGGGATCTTAACTTGAAATCATAATGTTGGTCAGAGAGCACTCGTTTCGAACCAACTTTCACCCGGTTAGCTGTTCCGGATTCTTAGCGGAATATCACTACAGCCTGCCTCAGAAATATCACATTTAATACACAGCCTGTCTCAAAAATTCTTCGCCATCAACAAATATAGCGTGTCTTAAAAATTCATCTTCATCGCCTCTCACGGCGGCATCACACATGAAATACAGGCTTCCTCTACCTTTAAAATCTATCTTATCTCAACATATAAATCCGGCACAATCCATTTCTTCCTGTTTCAAAACTTTTCACCTCAATCCTCCCGTGACAAACTACTTTTATAAGAATCCTTTTCATTTATTTTTACTACAACTTTCGTACCTCAAGAATACAACAACACACCGTGATTTCCTATATCACCGACATACACGTTGTCACAAAATTAACTTCCCACAAAAACGTGACTTTATCAGACTTCACTGGATTTCGAGACAAACACAAATCTTACTGAACATATCTGTTAAATACACTTTTAACATAACTCATAACGGCGATAAGGGATTGAATGAATGAATTTTTAACGTGATTGCACAAGTAACTCACTGGGTACACTCAACACTGCTGCTGGTGGTTTGACGAACGGGACTGGTGACGCGGGATCTAACGAGACAATTTATTATACCGCTTACTCGTTGGCTTAACGGCCAGCGTACTGGCCTTCGGCTTTGAGGGTCTCGGGTTCGATTCCCGGCCGGGTCAGGGATTTTAACAGTTTTTATTGGCAGAAGCCTAGGGAAATTTCTATCACCTTCCAATTAATATTCTACTTGAACCATTGACACGAATATATAACAAGTTACTTTGAGAACAAAACCCCGCACTTTCTTGCAGACGAGTAGCGTGGGTTTCACCGTTCAGACCAACAGACAGAATGTGTAAAATAGGAGGAGGGGGTATCTTTTATACCTTCAGGGAGGGACGCCACCCTCTCCACGAGGCTCGATTGCGCAATCTGCTAATTCCACATCCACTGGACCAATTTTCTTGAAATTTGTTCCATAAATTCGGACAGACTGCTCGTGAAATGCCGGTACACTTCGGTGGACCTCGAGTAATGAATAATCTATCGATTTCAAAAAATCCTTCATAACGAGAGATTTTGGCAACATGGTAAATCCAGGAATAAAGGATCTAAATTATTTATAAACCGTATGTGAAGAGAGAATCCCCAGGGTAAATATCAATGCAGTTAAGCCTGGAGGAACGTTGGCGTCCTGCTCGCAGATCCGCGACACGTGTGAGGTCATTTTTTTTTAACAAAAGCCGCGACAGTCTTATAATTCACTATGGTGTTCATTTTATATTTTTCCCATATTTCCAACGGGCGTAATGAATTATTTCTGACACGTTGTTTCGCGGCTACTCTTAAAAAGCTGTTTGTAGCTGAAATAAATATTTGGAATTACTTTTTTCATCATAGAATTATGGGTTCAGTATGAATTTGTTCATCGTCTTAAAAGTTATTACTCTGTGCTACCAGCGCGATGTCATCAGTATATGAACTTAGTTGATGTTGTGGTTGGTAGATCATGAATGTACAATTTGAATAGCAATGGTGCTAAAACAGATCCCTGTGGTTGACCGTTATTTGGTTTTCGTTTGTGGCTTTTAGTGTTGCCTGGAAACACTCCGAATTTTCTTTCACTAAGCATGCCAGATATTAGATCTACGATTTCTCGACTTGGTACAACTTGCAATAGTTTGTAGATCAGTCCCTGTCGCCAAACAGTGTCGTATGCACCTGTCAAGTCGATGAAAACAGTTGTTGATTTTAGTTGTCCTTGAAAACCAGCTTCGATATGGGCAGTTAGGGCAAGAACGTAATCGGTGCAGCTGCGTCATGTCTGAATCAAGGTTGTTCAGGAGGAGTAACAGCTTCAATTAACGGAGCTATTCTGGTTAGGAGGATTCGTTCAAGAAGCTTGAATATGAAACTGAGCAATGCTATTGGTGGATAAATTTCGGGGCCGTCCTCAGGTTTGCCATGTTTGACAGTTTGACAGTTTGCATTGTCTGGGCAATCTGTTCTCTTGGAGTATGCAAGTGAAGAGATAAGTGAGGCAGTATTTACAATGCGGCACCATGTTCTTAATAAATTAATTATAGATGTTGTCGGGACCAGCAGCCTTCAGTTGTTTAATTGCATTTTCTACTTACACTTTAGAAAAGGACCTGGAAAGCGGCTCGTTTCTCGGGGCACTGCGCTTGAGTTTAGAAAGGTAACATTTTACTATTCTGGTATGATTCTTGTCCCTCTTTGTCCTTGTGAGGTCTACGATCCTGTTGGCAATAATGTCAGGACTCAGTTTAGGATGCGGCTTTTTGGGGAGTTGTTTGCCAGTTAGCCCATTCAGGAATCTCCAAGCTTTCCTGCTTGACTTTGCGAAGTTCATTTCTTTGAGTGCAGCTCTCCATTTCTCTCATGTGTTTTTATTTAAAGAGTTGAGTAGCTGTGAGCCCACTGTTTGATTTCCAGAACTTTGGTATTCTTGGTATAAAGCTTCACTATCTTCATTCCATCCAGGTACATATTCCTTTATGTAACCCCTAGGAATATTGAACGTTACTCACGTCCGTAGGTATTACCTCAAATTACCCTACACGTAATCCCCGGGTGGTGCTAAACGAGTAACGGCGTTAAGGGTGACATACAATATGCCCAGAAACAATACGGTACTCTAATTATGGTCTTTCCAGAGATCTATATGTTCTTTCTTTTACATCCTTACTGAAAAATGAAAACATACAGCCTCTTTTCTAGTCAGTGACCGGTCAGGGATGGAATGAATGAAGCCCTATCTTGCGGCGAGGATAGGAGTTGTGCCGGCTGCCGAAGTCTGTCGCACTGGGGCAATGATTAATGACTGACAGATGAAATGAAATGATAGTGGAGAGTGTTGCTGGAATGAAAGATGACAGGGAAAACAGGAGTACCCGGAAAAAACCTGTCCCGCCTCCGCTTTGTCCAACACAAATCTCACATGGAGTGACCGGGATTTGAACCACGGAACCCAGCGGTGAGAGGCCGTTGCACTGCCGCCTGGGCCACGGAGGCTATTTCTTTACATCCTTACTGCAATCCGTAAATACCCTCATAACCATGTGAAGAGAACTGTAACTTTTTGCAATCCTATTTATGTGATTAACCCAATGAAGATCTTTCCTTATTTTAACACCTAGGTACTTACAGTGTTCCCCGAGGAATTTTCAGCCCGTCAACACATTAACACTATGAGGACTTCTCCTATTTGTGAAAGATACAGCCTGACTTTTCAATCCATTTACCATAAAGTGCACTGAAGTTCGAGTTCTCTACTTCACGCAGTTTCCACATGCTGATCATTACCTCCTCATTTTCATTCTGTCCACCCAGCTGATATGAAGCATGTGATGGTAGACCCACATCTCCTCAGGGTGGCGTCAGTCATGGTCAAGAACTTGAAAATGGAAAATACATAGAACTGTACATTTCTAAACCAAACTGAAGAGGCAGGTCTTTGCAGTGGAGCTTTTGCCAAAGGCTTTTATTGACAGCCCTGATCTTCTCAAAGAGGCACTTAACTTATTCAGTGCTTATCGGCAATGTTGCCTAGGTACATGAACTTCTCGACCCTCTTAATCAGCACTCTGTAGACCAACAGACCAGAATCTATGACTGGGCGCCAGCTCACAATCATGCGTTCGGTTTTACTTGTTTCTTTGTGTGATTGGGCTGGATGTTTGGGTGAAGATCAAAGTTTCTGCAAGTTTCCACCTATTTTGACAGGATCTACTGCAGACTTTCTTCACTGTCAACTATACGGATGGTGTTGTCAGCATATGGGACACAATAAACAGCCATACAAAACGCTGTTATGTTTTTAGTGGGTGATATCCAATACTACTACTAATAATAAATGTGAAATATGAAACATACCACAGGAAGATTTCACATGTTCTTGCCAATCGGGTGTGCATAACAGGGTTGGAATGCCAGGTCCTTTCTGTCAAAGATAAATAGCAGGTGAGATGAGAGTGACATATTTCAAATCAGCTGTTAAATAATAATTGATTTAATGTTCTGGAAGAATTAAGTTTTTGGAGTTATGAACATTAAAAAAAATATTTGTATGAGATATTTCTTTTGGAAGAATTACGTTTATGGAATTATGAACATTTATTTTGAGTCAGCGTGTACTTACACATGCGTTTTTTGTGGAGAAATTAGTGTCGCATAAAAGAAACATCTCGAACTTTAAGAACCGGATATGAAGATAACTCTAATTGGTAGGAATAAAAACAAATTTAATTGGTGAATGTGAAAGTCGGGAGTAAAATTCTATTGCCTGATTGGTCACCTCGGTAGTTGCACCATTTTGTGGGAGCGAAGCTTGTATCTGTGTCCTTTGCTTCTGACCAGCCTAGAGGGCGGACACGCTCCTGCTTCCGTCCCGTGATGGGATGCCGGCCTCGGGGTAAGCAGTATTTCGTCTTGGTTTTTCAGAAATTAATTTAATTTAAATGTAAAGTTTTCTTTTGCGTAGGAGTTTACCCTCGGAATTCACATTCGCCGTTTAATGATCGAAATGACTTAGCTCTTCAGCTAAGCATTCACATTTTAATTTTGGAGGTAATTCTCTTTTTCTTTTGTTAAAAATAAACTTGTAATTAACATGTATTAACTTTTCCTTTGGTTAAAAGAAAACTTTGTATGTAATTAACATGTCAAAACTTTTCCTCGGTTTTGCCTCCGGTAGTTCTGCGTCGCTTAACACATGCGCCAAAAATCTATGTTCCTTGCTGGAAGTGTTTTATGTAAAGACACTAGATTGCGGTGCTCCTGTGTTAAGTTTTAATTTCTTTGTTTTCACTTAAGTTAGTAGTAAGGGATTCCCCTTTTCATAAACATGTAAAGTTCCTCTTTTTTCATTTGTTTTCAGTGTAATTTGAAATTGTCATCGTATGTAGTATATCTGCGGATGCAGTCCAAATTTACATCCATTTGTAAATGAGTTTGTTAATTTCCGACATTGTTTTATTTTAATTCGTCCCTTTTAATCTCTTATTAAATTAAGAGTTTGAGGGTGATTACCGTCTACGTTTCTTTCCTACAACGCATATGTACCATCTAGGCCTAGCTTATAGGGTTCCATGCCGCTTGTGCCATTTGGTGATGGCCCTGTACCGAGAGTGTTCGTTTCCGAACCCTTTTACCTGGCACGTTTTTAACTAGCTCGCACTACGTGAGTTAAGTGTTTCCCGATGTACTCGTCAGGTGGCAGCTCTCTGCCCTTTGTCAGTGAAGGTCAAGCTTCCTACCGGAAGAATAGCATTTTGCTATTCTTTGCCAGAGTTTTAGTTTTTATGACGTGAAATATCAAGGATCCCATGTGGAATGGATCAGCCTTTGTGGCGTATCAGAATGTTTTTAAAAGGTTTAAATGAATGCTATGACCCTTTGATATGTCTAACCATTTGTTTATATATCACCAGGTACGTGCACTCCTTGCTTAATATTTGTTTCTCTTGTCTTATATTTTTGTTACGTACTGTTTCCACCGTCGTTTGAACGGGATAGATGTAGGCCTATGTGATGCCTCGAAGACATTATTCCTATTAATGATATGGGCCTGCACCTTTGCTCTTGTACCCTTTGTCTGCGTAGAATTAACCGTGCGAAACACCGGTAACTCACGATCCATGTCGGAGCCCACGATGGCCGGATCTGTACGAATCGCGATATACTGGCAACGTATGCATGGTTTATTATATGGCCCGAAGGATATGCATATTGCCTTACTCGTGGCCTGTGAAGTGCTGGCATTTGATGTGTCTGCGCCCGTTATCCTGCGACTCTGGGAGGTCACTATTTTGGTTTCCTATGCATATCGTGTTGGAGTGAAAGGTCGTGCGAATGTTGTGATTGGATGATTGGAGGACAACAGACGTACTTATGTTTGTATTTGATTGAATGTTTACTTTTCATTTCATTCGATCCCTTTGGGATTCGTTTTCTTTTCTTTGAGTCCGTACCTGTGTCGATCATACGTTATCTCCTTTTCTTGTATGGTTGATTTTTATTTTGGCCACCATCTGTTGTTTCATTACGTCATATCTTGCTTATGCTTTGGTCCTCAGACCCCTGTTCACCCTATGGGAGCTTAGGTACTTTTCCCCTTTTGCTCCTTGATTTTTTTCTTGGATAGTGGATTGTTGCCGTTCTGATACGTATAATTTTGAGTAGGCGTGTATTGCGTGGGCGTTTTTATTTGATATATGATGCTTATATGCACTGACCAAATAATTTCGTGCTATGAATTTGAATAAGAATAATCAATTGCTGAATGTAATCGCCCATTTGCCTTGATTGTAGGCGACAGTTGTGTCCATTTGAAATTGCACGTATGTACAAAACCTTTATTATTTTTCCTTGACCTGGTTAATTTCATGTTAAACATTTTCCCTTCCTTCTTTTCTTTCCTTGATGTTTGTTTGAATAAATTGTGTATTCGAGTACTCAGCTTTAATTCTCAAGTAGCATCAGTCCTTGGTAGATTTGATTTTAGGGGACGGTCTCCTGTTCAAGGCATGTTTCTAGTAGCCTTTCTTAATCGCGGTCCTCGGACTTGAATTTATTTTGTTTATTGTACCTCTGTGGACTGCATACGTGGGACTTTCGCGTGTGTTTGGGGTGGAGGTTTGGCTCACGCTTCCACGTCCTTTTATAGCTGTCAAGTTTGTCAACCTGTTTATGTTGTTTCGAGTCTGTCATACTTGCATGTGTTCTGAAGTTTTTACCGTGCGTTTAAAATTCATAAATTTTTGAGTTATTATTCTTATTCTTATTATTATTATTATCATTGTGTTGATGTAATGATGTTTTAACTATTTTGGTGTAACTTGTAACAAGGTTATAATAATAATAATAATAATAATAATAATAATAATAATAATAATAATCATATTTCTACTTCATAATTGGCATAGCCTACCCTAATCCTCACAACCTCCAATCAACACATACAGAGAAGATATCCAAGTACACAGATCTGGCCACAGAAATAAAAGCCATGTGGAAACTCAGAAACGTTATAATTAATTCAGTAGTGATTATGTGTAATACTAATGTATACCAATGACACTGCACAGGAGCATTAAAGCACTTAATCTCCACCCTCTCACTTACAGAGAATTACAAAAAGTAGCAATCCTGGCCACTTGCCACATGGTAAGGAAGTTTATTGTATGAACTATCCACGATATACAGTGGACTAAAAAATCGTCTACTAATAATTTTGACTATTTATGTATTGTAAATATCATCTAAATATCTGTCAAATTTATTTGTCAACATTGTAAGTATTTACCAGAATATACGGAGCATTTGTGTGTATGTACTAAATACTTTTTACATGTATATTGTGCCCGTTCGCATCTCGTAGACCATTTACAAAATGGCGGCGTAAGAAGGTATGACCCATGCGATCTATTAGAGGCAATGAACTTCTCATTAATGCGGTATATAGAAGACCATGCACGTCTCGGAACGGACCAATTTGGAAGACACTACAGGACAGTAGAGGGTCAATTGGATTGATTTACGAAAAAAATATAGCAGCGGAGTAATTGTTAAAAAACTTCACTCTAAAAATTTTTCATCGGTATAGAAAGGACGCAACTCCAAGCCAAGCTTCACTTCTGAAGATTATTCAAGATTTCTGAAGAAGATATTGACTATTTTATGATCGACGTTCAAAACAGACGAAATAATTCACCGGCGCACAGTATAAGAAGAGCCGAGATATTACAAAAATAAGTAAAGTACGGTGAGCTACATCTGACTTGGATCCCGTGAGCAACCATTCTGCGATTGGCGAAGAAGGACTCACTGTGTCAGAGGACCGATAACTTCGTACGGGCAGAAAATTATCCCTGTTGAATTTAAAGAAGAACAAAAGTACATTTCGAATTCTGGAGAAAAAGGCTGTTACATAAATTAATATATATATACTGCACCCGACTGTCGAGCAGTCAGCACAATATTCTCCCGGTAACTCGGTTTCTTCTCAGGGTATTCTATCTATCGCTCATAAAATCTGAGATTTTATATGTGTTTGTTTTTAACGTGGTTTCGGAAGAGACTCGGTCTGCTGAGACACGCATTATGGGGGAACCTATTCACTCAAGTAAGGACCTGCGGCCGAAAACCTCAAAAAGAATCTCTCTTTTGTCAAATTCATCAGTTACTTATATCTACTAAACTTATTAGCTAACTTACAAACTAGCTGTTACCCAAAAGGAATTCATAACACAGACACTTTCTAAAAGAATAGTATAAGAAAATTTATTGGAATAAATCATGTTCAATGTAAAGTTAATGTGAATTCTGGGTAGTATTATCTTAATAACATTTATGTATAAGGGATTAGAGTCAGCGCTGGCTCAAATAAAAGTAAAATAATTAAGGTTTTAAATTATTTACACTCATTCTCATTCAATGTTCAAGTTCATATTGGTTATTTACTTCTATATTCGTAGCCATGTTCCGAATTGTATTTGATTTACTCTAATTATATTTAAGAGATCATTGAGCAATCACGGTCTCCATATAAATACTCGATGTGAATACTGTCACGATAATTATATTAATTATTCTCACCACATTTAAGTCATTTCACTGTGATAAAAATGGATGGTTTGCTAAATTGAAACGTAATAAAAATTAAATGGGATAAAGTCAGATTGCGAATGTAAGTCTGATCATATCTTTGCGTATGTATCTCCCAAACAAACTCTTGCGTGAGTATGAAATCGTAAAACTGCTCTCCAAATTTTCCATTCCTAAATCTGAACTCTGATTATTTGGTCCTTCATCTTGAATACTGATAAATAACAACTTACGGGCTAAGACAATACCTCCCTAGAGCCTACGACATATGGCTCCTAACTAACCATTTTTCTATTCTTTACATTTTAAACACTTCAACTCAAATCATATCTGCGTGAAAAGAAATGAACATCTATTTAACTGTTTAGGTAGTTTCCGACCCACACACTCCTCCACCAACGGCTCAATGTGCTTAGCTATCTCCTATTACTCAATATCTCTCATGTGTACGAGCTACTCAACTCGTATGGTCAGTACAGAATGAAATTAATACGTATTATATTGAAATGTCACCGCACCAAAGAATATCACATGTGTACTTAGTCATGAGCCTAGTTAAACCGTATGTTAAAGAACTCTCTTGTATTCGCTACATACCATTTACCAATGTCAGACAAAAATGTCACGATTCACAATTCTACCATAATACATGTCAATCTTACCTTAAAATGGGTCATCTGCGCGATGTTCACTCTTTTGACATACTCTTTCCATATGACACAGAAACTCACCTCATGTTAATCTAACACAACGTTTCCTCGGCGAATAGCTATCCTTTCTCATACCGCAGAACATAAACAAACATCTTCGTTTCAAATATTCCTTAATATACTCCGAGAAATAACCATATTTTAACACCATTCCAATATACATTATCACTCCATTGGCATACTTATTGCCGTACGCATATCGCCGATTACTCTTAAAGCTATATGCCAAACATTTTAGAATTGCCTTAGTATAAACGCATTTTAATAACCTCTTATCTTTTAACAGCAGTTGAGTTCAATGCCCTCTTTCTATAAAGAAAGGAATACGTAACTTAACTATATTCATCTGTGTCGCGCAGGTAAATTCGTGACGTTATCATTGTACAAGTAATACGAGATTAATCGAAGTTTCACTAGTTGTATAGACTCATTGCTATTAGATCTTCACAAGTAACACTTCTTTCATTCACACATGCTAGTTTCTACTGTATGTATGCAAGTGCGGTAGCATGTATATGATATAATAGAATTCTAATTCTACACTGCCATCTTATCTTATAGCCTTAAATATCTCACACTTCACTTTATGATTCACACACGTTCTTAATTAATTCATAAATATCACCAATTAATCAGCACATGCCGAAGTTAGAGTGAGGGTGTTGATTGCAAGAAACTACTCTACTAAAAATGTAAAGACTTAGCTCGTCAGATGTTATGTTTGGTCTGGTTGTCGCTCCTTTCCTTGGTTGTGGTTAGACCCTCTATTAGGATCTGGATCTCCGGTTGGACAACGTCTTCCCGGTCATCGACTGGTCATATGGCTGGCTGGTCCATTCCTCATCGGCTGGTCATCTGGCTGGCCGGTCCATTCCTCATCGGCTGGTCATCTGGCTGGCCGGTCCATTCCTCATCGGCTGGTCATCTGGCTGGCCGGTGCATATCCTCATCGGCTGGTCCTCTGGCTGGCCGGTGCCTATCCCCAGTTCAGTCCATCATGTAAATTTAGCAAGCAGTCATCATTCCAAATCTGCAGACAGCGTAGAAAATTCCTTTTGCGGAGCAATCAGTCATGATATATTCCATTGTTCTACTGCTTATTCTTAACGACGAAATTTTCTTCAGTTGGGATAAGTTCTCCGTATATATATATATATATAAAGTTTATAACAACAGGGGTAACTTTCTTCCCATACAAATTATCGGTCCTCCGATATAGTGAGTCCTTCTTCGCCAATCGCAGAGTGGTTGCTCACCGGATCCAAGTCAGATGTATCTCAGCGCAATTTACTTATTTTTATAATATCTCGTCTCTTTTATAATGTACGCCGGTGAATTATTTTGTCAGATTTGATCGTCGATCGTAAAATAGTCAACATCTTCTTCAGAAGTTTAGGATAATCTTCAGATGTAAAGCTTAGCTTGTACTTGCGTCTTTCTTCTGCTGTTGAAATTTTTAGAGTATATATTTTTAACAATTAGTGCGCGGCTATATATTTTTTATAAAACAATCCAACTGAGCCTCTACTGTCCTGCAGTGTCTTCCAAATCAGTCCGTTCCGTGACGTGCATGGTCTCCTATATACCGTATTAATGAGAAGTTCATTGCCTTACTAGATCGCATGGGCCATACCTTCCTACGCCGCCATTTTGTAAATGGTCTACGAGATGCGAACGGGCACAATACGGAGAACTTATTTCCGACTGAAGAAAATTTCATCGCTAAGAATAAGAAATAGAACAATCGATTGGGATAGATCATCAAAGAAATGGAATATATCATGACTGATTTCTCCGCAGAAAGAATTTTCTTTGCTGTCTGCAGAATTGGAATGATGACTGCTTGCTAAATCTACAAGATGGACTGAACTGGGGAAAGGTACCTTCCCAACCAGACGACCGGCCGATGATGTGAAGGCAACGGCCAACCAGACGACCAGCCGATGAGGAAGTAGGCAACGGCCAACCAGACGACCAGCCGATGACCTGGAAGGCGATGTCCAACCTGAGATCCAGATCCTAACAGAGGGTCTAACCACATCCAAGCAATGGAGCGACAATCAGACCAAACATAATATCTAACGAGCTAAGTCTTTACATTTTCTAGTAGAGTAGTTTCTTTCAATCTACACCCTCACTCTAACTTCGGCATGTGCTGATTAATGGGTGATATTTATGAATTCATTAAGAACGTGTGTGAATTATAAAGTGAAGTGTGAGATATTTAAGGCTATAACATAAGATGGCAGTATAGAATTAGAGTTCTATTATATCATGTACATGCTACCGCACTTGCACACAAATAGTAGAAACTAGCATGAGTAAATGAAAGAAGTGTTTCTTGTGAAGATCTGATAGCAATGAGTCTATACAAGTCGTGAAACTTCGATTGATCTCGTATTAGTTGTACAATGATTACGTCACGATTTACCTGCGCGGTAGACATGAATATATTTAAGTTACGTACTCCTTACTTTATAGAAAGAGGGCATTGAACTTCGATTGCTGTTAAAATATAAGAGGTATGAAATGCTTTTATAATAAGGCAATTCTAAGATGCTTGGCATAGAGCTTTAAGAGTAATCGGTGATATGCGTACGGTAATAAGTATGCCAGTGGTGTGATAATGTATATTGAAATGGTGTTATAATATGGTTATTTCTCGGAGTATATTAAGGAATATTTGAAATGCAGAGGTTTGTTTATGTGCTGCGGTATAAAAAAGAATTGCGATTTGCTGCGGAAACGTTACGTTAGATTAACATGAGGTGAGTTCTGTGTCACATAGAAAGAGTACGTTAAAAGAGTGCACATCGCGTAGATGACCCATTTTAAGGTAAGATTGACATGTACTATGGTAGAATTGTGAATCATGACAGTTTTATCTGACATTGGTAAATGCTGTGGTGCATATACGAGAGAGTTATTTAACATACGGTTTAACTATGCTCATGGCTAAGTCTACTTATAATATTCTTTGGTGCGGTGACATATTTCAATATGAATGCTTATTAATTTCATTCTGTACTGACCATATGAGTTGAGTAGCTCGCATACATGAGGGATATTGAGTAATAGGAGATAGCTAAAGCACATCGAGCCGATGGTGGAGGTGTGTGTAGATCGGAAACTACCTAAACAGTTAGATAGATGATTTATTTCTTTTATAGCAGAGATGAATTGAGTTGAAGTTCTTAAAGAATATAACGAGTAGGAAAATGGTAAGCTAGGAGCCGTATGTCGTAGGCTCTAGGGAGGTATTGTCTTAGCCCGTGAGTTGTTATTTAAGCGTATTCAAGAAGATGGACCAAATAATCAGAGTTCAGATTTATGAATGCAAACTTAAGAGAGCAGTTTTATGATTTCATACTCACGCTAGAGTTTACTTTTGAGACACATAAGCAAAGATATGCTCAGATTTATATTCACAATCTGACTTTAACCCATTTAATTATTATTACGCTTCATTCTAGCAAACGAACCGTTTTTATCACACAGAATTGACTTAAATGTGGTGAGAATAATTAATGTAATTATCGTGTCAGTATTCACATCAACAGACAGAAGTATTTATATGGAGACTGTGATTGCTCAGTGATCTATTGAATATAATTAGAGTAATTTAAACTCATTTCGGAACATGATTACGAATATAGACATAAATAATGAATGTGAACTTGAACATTGAATGAGAATGAGTGTAAATAATTTAAAAATCTCAATTATTTTACTTTTATTTGAGCCAGCGCTGACTATGATCCCTTATGCATAAAGGTTATCAAGCTTATACTACCCAGAATCCACATCAGCTTTTCATTGAGCGTTATTTTATTCCAATAAATCTTGTTATATTATAGAAAGTGACTGTGTTATGAATTCTTTTTGTTAACACCTAGTTTATAAGTTAGCTGTTAAGTTAAGTAGACATAAGTAACTGAAGGATTTGATGAATGAAAGATATTCTTTTTGAGGTTTTCGGCCGTTGGTACTTACTCGAGCGAATAGGTTCCCCAGTGATACGTGTCTCAGCAGACCGAGTCTCTCCCTGAGAAGAAATAGAGCTACCGGGAGAATAGTGTGCTGACCGCCTGACAGCGGGTACAATATTATACCAAAGAAGCACATAAACCCAACCGATAAACTGTCAATTATATAATAATAATAATAATAATAATAATAATAATAATAATAATAATAATAATAATAATAATAATAATAATAATGCCTACCTTTCATACTTATATCAAACCATGAGCTCCCAGAAGGACACCATAATTTAATTTTGATTGCAAATGTTAAAATTTTAAAGTTCTTCAGGCCATTTCAGTCATGAAATTACCACGCAGGTATTTATACAAGTGGAGGGAAATGCTTCCCCTGGTGCATCGTCACTACATTGTCCTACATAAGAGGCTTCCAGTGGTCTCTCAACGCCACACTCGCCGCCAGCGTCTTGGAAAGGTGTAGTAATCCAACTGATGAGTTCACTGCTACACTGGGGTGAAATGTTGGTAATTTCAGGAATGGAAAGGCCTGAACAGCTTTAATGTTTTAATAACAATCAAATAGGTGGCCTTAGTTACCAATGCAGGCATTTTAATACAATACTATTGAGGCTGTCATTCAGAGTGGCTGCACGTGTTAATGTGCCATGGAGCCATATTTGGGAGACACATGGGTTTGAACCCAACTGTCGTGCTGTCCTGAGAATGGCCACTTTCAGACAAATGCCAGGACAGTTCCTACTCGTAGGCCACAGTCGATACCTTCAATCAATCAATCAATCAATCAATCAATCAATCAATCAATCAATCAATCAATCAATCAATCAATCAATCAATCAATCAATCAATCAATCAATCAATCAATCAATCAATCAATCAATCAATCAATCAATCAATCAATCAATCAATCAATCAATCAATCAATCAATCAATCAATCAATCAATCAATCAATCAATCAATCAATCAATCAATCAATCAATCAATCAATCAAGCAATCAATCAATCAATCAATCAATCAATCAATCAATCAATCAATCAATCAATCAATCAATCAATCAATCAATCAATCAATCAATCAATCCTGATCTGCATTTAGGGCAGTCGCCCAGGTGGCAGATTCCCTATCTGTTGCTTTCCTAGCCTTTTCCTAAATGATTTCAAAGAAATTGGAAATTTATTGAACATCTCCCTTGGTAAGTTATTCCAGTCCCTAACTCCCCTTCCTATAAATGAATATTTTCCCCAATTTGTCCTCTTGAATTCCAACTTTATCTTCATATTGTGATCTTTCCTACTTTCATAAACGCCATTCAAACTTATTCGTCTACTAATGTCATTCCACGCCATCTCTCCGCTGACAGCTCGGAACATACCACTTAGTCGACCAGCTCTTCTTATTTCTCTCAATTCTTCCCAACCCAAACATTGCAACATTTTTGTAACGCTACTCTTTTGTCGGAAATCACCCAGAACAAATCGAGCTGCTTTTCTTTGGATTTTTTCCAGTTCTTGAATTAGGTAATCCTGGTGAGGGTCCCATACACTGGAACCATACTCTAGTTGGGGTCTTACCAGAGACTTATATGCACTCTACTTTACATCCTTACTACAACCTCTAAACACCCTCATAACCATGTGCAGAGATCTGTACCCTTTATTTACAATCCCATTTATGTGATTACCCCAATGAAGATCTTTCCTTATATTAACACCTAGATACTTACAATGATCCCCAAAAGGAACTTTCACCCCATCAACTCAGTAATTAAAACTGAGAGGACCTTTCCTATTTGTGAAACTCACAACCTGACTTTTAACCTCGTTTATCAACATACCATTGCCTGCTGTCCATCTCACACCATTTTCGAGGTCACGTTGCAGTTGCTCACAATCTTGTAACTTATTTATCACTCTATAGAGAATAACATCATCCGCAAAGAGCCCTACCTCCGATTCCACTCCTTTACTCATATCATTTATATATATAAGAAAACATAAAGGTCCGATAATACTGCCTTGAGGAATTCCCCTCTTAATTATAACAGGGTCAGATAAAGCTTCACCTACTCTAATTCTCTGAGATCTATTTTCTAGAAATATAGAAACCCATTCAGTCACTCTTTTGTCTAGTCGAATTGCACTCATTTTTGCCAGTAGTCTCCCATGATCCACCCTATCAAATGCTTTAGACAGGTCAATCGCGATACAGTCCATTTGACCTCCAGAATCCAAGATATCTGCTATATCTTGTTGGAATCCTACAAGTTGAGCTTCAGTGGAATAACCTTTCCTAAAACCGAATTGCCTTCTATCGAACCAGTTATTAATTTCACAAACATGTCTAATATAATCAGAAAGAATGCCTTCCCATAGCTTACATACAATGCATGTCAAACTTACTTGCCTGTAATTTTCAGCTTTATGTCTATCACCCTTTCCTTTATACACAGGGGCTACTATAGCAACTCTCCATTCATCTGGTATAGATCTTCCGACCAAACAATAATCAAATAAGTACTTCAGATATGGTACTATATCCCAACCCATTGTCTTTAGTATATCCCCAGAAATCTGATCAATTCCAGCCGCTTTTCTAGTTTTCAACTTTTATATCTTATTGTAAATGTCATTGTTATCATATGTAAATTTTATTACTTTTTTGGCCTTAGTCTCTTCCTCTACCTCGACATTATCCTTGTAACCAACAATCTTTACATACTGCTGACTGAATACTTCTGCCTTTTGGAGATCCTCACATACACACTCCCCTTGTTCATTAATTATTCCTGGAATGTCCTTCTTGGAACCTGTTTCTACCTTAAAATACCTATACATACCCTTCCATTTTTCACTAAAATTCGTATGACTGCCAATTATGCCTTTCCTAAAACCGAATTGCCTTCTATCGAACCAATCGAAACAATCACATTTCTTTCCATGTCGTTTCCCACATAGCTGACTATCCTATCAAATAATTCCGAATCCGCGTCAGTGCTACCCTTTCCCGATCTGTACACTCCAAATATATCAAGTTGCCTATTATCTTTAGAAATGAGCCTTACACCTAGAATTTCATGTGTCTCATCTTTAACTTTTTCGTAGCTTACAAATTCTTCTTTCACCAGAATGAACACTCCCCCTCCCACCCTTCCTATCCTACCTCTACGATACACACTCCAGTGCCGAGAGAAAATTTCTGCATCCATTATATCATTTCTCAGCCATGATTCAACTCCTATTACAATATCTGGTAAATATATACGGTATCTATTAAATTACTTAATTCTATTCCTTTCCTTACAATACTTCTACAGTTCAACACTAACAATTTTATGTCATCCCTACTTGATTTCTAGTTCCCTGTTCCCTTATCACCGCTCCCTAGGCCATCCCGTTTCCCTGAATGTACCTCCCTATTACCCGTCCAAACAAATTTCCTAACTTATACGTACCACTGCGGTTTAAATGAAGGCCACCTGAGCCTTTCACCTTCCACCTCCTCACCCATTTTCATTCAACACCATTCATTTCATCATCGTTAGCTAATTCATTTCACCTCATCACCGACCCCATATCAAGGAATGGAACTAAGCGATAGAATAACAAACAAACAAACCATTTAGGCTGCAATTCATAATTGAAGTGGATGTACTTAAAGCCATCCTGGCCTGGTTTTGAGGGTTTGACACAGACTTCTACTATGCTGGTTTTGATTCTTTTTTTCTTCTTCTTAGCTTTCATTCTGAACCCTGGAGAGGTACAGTTAGCCTCTTAGAAGGTAATGCCCCCTTTCAGGCCACGAGAAACGTTGCAGTGATTTGAGGTAAGGTGAAGGTGAGAGGGGAGCTGCCGAGGCCTATACCAACGCCGTGCCCAGGAATGTTTTTCGGTGGGGGTTAGGATTTTTCGATAGTGGGCACTCCAAAAACAAAGCTATTGGAGAAATAAAATACCCCGTGGATGGGGATGGTAGAATACAACTACGGTTTCCTCCACCTGTCAAAAGAGGTGACTAAAAGGGGGACCTAGGGGGCTCAGTCTGGGAGCGTGATTTGGCAGGCACGGTTCCTGTAGATTGTCTGGCATTGCTAGTGTCAGGCTCCTCACTTTCATCTATCCTATCCGACCACCCTTGGTCAACATTTGTTCTTTTCCGACCCCAAAGTTATTAGGTTTGCAAGGCCTAGGGGTTCTTTAATTTTCACCCCCGTCGACGTTCGCTTTCTTTTGCCGATGCCTTCATTTTTTGAGGGTTTGCCATCTTCTACATTCCTTATGATTACCGGTAGTAATAATAGAGACTGGTTGAATAATAATAATAATAATAATAATAATAATAATAATAATAATAATAATCAGATCATGTATAATGGTGCTGCGTCATTTGTCGGCTTATACAAAAGAACTGTACTTCTTTGATGGCTTCCGAGGAATAATTGTGGTTCTACTTGTGGTGTTAAAAGTGAATTAGTGTTATCTTGTGTTTTTGTTGTTGTATAACAGGGTTTTTGGTTAATATTTAATATGAATTTCATGCCGTAAATGTCCGCCATCTTGGTAAACACGACAATATTATTCCATAGATAACACGATCTAGAGGTCACTTCATAAATCTAATGAACATTTTTGACATAACTCATGTCGTTGACATAACTGCACTCATTTTGTTTCTTTTGTCATCAATTTCATAGAAACCACGAATAAGATATGCAATATTCTTTTTACTATCAGTGTTGCCAGGGTCACACTGCCGGTCACTATCTTCAGCCATCTTTAAGGCTGGCAATGTGATACATATGTATTGGACAGCATAATACATTATTACCTGGTCAGCTCATGCGGGGGTTCAGTTCCGAACTGAGTACGAACTAAGCATAACCCTGCGTGAGACACTGGGATGGGGCCCTCAGCCCCGACACGGCGCGTCCCAATGGCTAATAGGGGAAGTTTCCTGTAGATATACAGGACAAGTGTGAATAAGACGTAGTCAAATAAGCACTCGCGGATCAACTGAGGAAACGAGAACTGTGGTCAACGGCTTCGATGGCAGAAGAGGACATATGTCTCAATGGCTGAGAGGGCGGAAGAACGAAAAATAAAATCCACCTCACGTCTGACTCGGATCGAGCGGCGAAGTGGTCAGCGTCTGTTGACCTAGTAGGTACCTGTATAGTTACGTTCCAGGAACTAGCAATCCCTGGTCCTAATTTCCCAGTGGAAACATTGGACCAATCTTTGATTACAAGCTATGATGATTCGTGAGAGTAAAATCAACATTACCTCTGGTGGTAACCAATCCACCCGTCATGAGACGGCTACTGGGTATTCGGATTCTGGGGAACCCAGGCAATCACGAACACAGAGAAAGTCGGAGTTCTCTGGCAAACTAACATACAAAACCTTCACATACATTGGCATGTTCAATGTAAACACCTTAATCTAACCTGGTAAATTGCACAATCTTGTAACAGAACTAGATCAACAGAAAATCCAGATACTTGCCCTTCAGGAAACGAGATTCACTGATGAGGGGACAACTGATTATGGAAACTACCGGATCTTCAAGAGTAAAACGAACCGGAGAGTTGGTAAGGGAACTCCCTTATTAGGAATGGCCTTCATGGTACATAAAAGTATAGTGAATGGACATGCACCCACTAACGCGGACAATAAAAAAGGACCGCAAAAACTGATGCATTCTGGACTAAACTTGAGAAAATCATGGCGAAGATTCCAAAAGAGATACACACATTTTGATGGGCGACTTTAACGCACAAATTGGTAAAGAAAAAGAACACCAGAAAAGTGTTGGCAAATTCCCTGCTCACAAATTCACAAACAAAAACGGGTTGAGACATTGATCTGTGTCAACAACACAATCTTAAGATCATGTCTAATTCTCTGAGAAAATCAACACGGAAACAGAAGACCTGGAGGTCTCCCGTTCCAGAGATCGGTGAATTTCAAATTGATCACATTGCCATCTCTCATCCCATGCAGAGAGAGTTACACGATGTACAGGTACGCCGAGGAGCAAACGCCGATTCCGATCACTACTTAGTGAGTTCACCCCGAAGAAAATTCACCATAATAGCCCACACATACCGAAGTTTGACACGACACAGATTGGAAACACTGATCTGTAAGAAGTGTGGGATATGCAACATGCAGGCACCTCGGAGGAATTCCGCAACAAAATCATCCACAAAGCTCGAGAGCAAATTCCCCTGAAAAAGAATACAAAACACCCTTGGCAGAATTCTGAATGTGAACGTGCCTTGAAGGAACGAAAAGAAGTATTCCAGAAATATAACAGCAAGAAATCACCAGAAAACCAAACATATTTCAATGAAACTAGAAAACGAGTAGCCAAAGTCATCAGGCAGGTCAAGAGAGAACACCCGATGCAACAACTGGACTCTATTGAAGATAACTTCCGTAACTACACCGTACGAGATTTATACAGGGAATTCGGAGGATAAGTCCGTGGGTATGCTGCTCAAAACCTGGCTTTCAAAAGATCAGATGGAAAACTTGCACTCAGTAATCAGGAAAATTGTCAGGAACTAGCACTTTACTTCGCTGATCTCCTCAACTGTCCAGAGCCCCTCACAAGATTCCCTCAAGAACCCACAAGGCACACTTTCCCAGACTCTCCACCAACAACAGAGGAAGAAATCCGTGGCCACATCCTCAAACTTAAAAACAATAGGACCTCCGGAGAAGATGGCATCATTGCGGAACTTCTGAAAAATCTTGGACCTAACTCCCTCAAGGAACTCACTCAAATCATTACAGATATCTGGCAATCGGAAGAATTACCTCAGGATAGGAAGTCCACCCATTACACAAAAAGGGAGATAAGACTGACGTGAACAATTACAGGGCAATTTCTCTTCTCCAAGTGGCATACAAATTTTTTTCAGTTTGCCGTTTGAAGCGAACGCAAGAACAACTTGAACAAAGTATTGGCGAATATCAAGCAGGCTTCTGCCCTGGTCGCTCGTATGCAGAACAAATATTCAACTTGAAGGCAACACTTAAAAGCAAAGCATTGAGGAACAAACCGGTCATCTGCATTTTTGTTGACTTCAGGAAAGCGTACGACTCGGTCGATCGACAGTCTCTCTTCGTTATTCTTGGGGAACTGGGGCTTGATTCCAAGACCCTCAACCTCATCAAGGCAACACTCACTGACACTACCTCCAAAGTTAAATTCATGGGGGAGATCTCTGAACCATTCCCGATTAAAACTGGCGTTCGACACGGTGACGGCCTATCTCCGCTTCTTTTCAACCTCGTCCTAGACAAAGTCATCCGCGAGTGGGAGAAGGCTTTGAAAGACATGGGAAACTGGTGCCCCATATGACTAGGACGACCCAAAGACGGTATTGAGATATCCTGCCTCGCTTTTGCAGATGACCTGGCCATAATGACAGATGATGTAGTCATAGCTGTTAAACAAATTGAAACCCTTAGTGAATGTACTGGAAAGGTTGGCCTACAAATTTCCTTTGAAAAGACCAAGTGCTCAAAACTTGACATCCAAAATTTGAACACGACATATGGGCAAATCAACCGAGTACCACACTTCAAGTACTTGGGAGAAATACTTAAACCAACGGGAGGCGAGAAGGCTGCCCAGAATATTCGCCTACAAAAATTTCGGAAAGCCTACGGTAGGATTCACAACATACACAATAAAAAGTGATGGTCCCGCCATACAAAGATCAGACACTATAATACAGTAATCAAGCCCGAAGTCTTATACGCCAGCGAGACCCTTACACTAAACGGGAAAGGTGACCTAGAAAACATTTTAAAAGAAAGAAAGGAGAATCCTGAGGAAAATTCTCGGCCCTCGAAAAACAGAAGATGGTTATAGACTGAGGTCACGCAAAGTGACAGAAGAGCTTTCCAACATTGCAGCAGACATCCGCAAAAGATGTCTGAAATTTTATGGGCACGTCCGCAGACTGATGGGAAGTAGACTGACACACAAGATTCTCACCTACATAGAATTCCATGGGTACTGGAAGTGAAGAAGGATCTGGAAAAAACCCAGATGAACTCAACTGACACCGCGGACAGTAACCTCTATAGGAAAAAAATTAATGGTTGGAAAGTGCAATCAGAGAACGAAGTGAAAAAGAAGACTGGAGCAAAGTGGACGGAAGAACGAAAAAAGGATCCACGGAGAAAGGATGAGAGCTGTTTGGCAACTCAGAACACAGAATCGTTAGAGCTTTGCGTGATCCATTGGGTCCATACGCATATACTACTACTACTACTACTACTACTACTACTATTATTATTATTAATAATAATGTCTACAAGACCATGCAGAAGACTGCGGCGAATGGAATTGTACGGAAATTTATGGGTTCAAATTCTACGTAAAAATGTAGCGTAAATTAAGGTTTATTGTACTTTGATTTCCTAAAATTTGTACAATTGCCTGAATAACATTACCACGAAAGTGTGCAAAATAAATACCGTACTAATAATAATACAGGGTGATTCTAACTTTTGCAAAATTTGGGGACGGATTCCTTACACCAAAACAAGAAAAATATCATATAAACTAGTGTTATAAAATCCTTCGTTTCGCTTTTGAGTTATTAATTCATTAACCCGGGAGTGGTGGCGCGGGGTATTTTGTGATTTGGCGCAAATTTATTTTGTTTGATTGCGCTTATTTGTGAACTTAGAGACCTTGACTGCCACCGTACCTCTCTCCACATTCCTTGCCTGAGGTCAGTGGTTTCGTAGTGAAGAGTGTTGATTCTTAGAAATAGGGAGTATTGTCAAGCGGTGTAGTGTCGTATGGCTTTTAATGCCGGGATATACCAGGACGGGTTCGGCTCGCCAGGTGCAGCAGGTCTTACTATTTGACGCCCTAGGCGACCTGCGCGTCGTGATGAGGATGAAATGATGATGAACACAACACGTACACCCAGCCCCCGTGCCATTGGAATTAACCAATTAGGTTAAAATCCCTGACCCGGCCGGGAATCGAACCCGGGACCCTCTGAACCGACCGTTCAGCCAACGAGTAAGCGGTATAATAAATTGTCTCGTTAGATCCCGCGTCACCAGTCCCATTCGTCAGACCACCAGCAGCAGTGTTGAGTGTTCCCAGTGAGTTACTTGTGTATTTATTTATTTATTTATTTATTAGCTGAGGCACCTGAGCTAAAGCTCGCTGTGGTGCAGTACATTCTAATATTATGGCTTCAGAGTATTTATAAAGTAAATTAATACATCCCAGTAATAAAAGTTTGATACATCAAATTAGTTAATAGTAATTTTGGTTACATGAATAGAGCTAAGTACTACATATCACACATTAGTTACGTTAGTTTCGTAAACTATTAATATATCCTATAAAATAATCATATGTACCGGTATATGTTTTATTTTATATAATTGAATTGTTTCATAATGATACACTGTAAGAGTAAACAAGCAGTCACACCAACTACTAAATATACGAGAAAGAAAATGTAAAAGTCAGTTTCAAAATTCGTTAAATTTACATTTTTTCTACTTAAGATAATTATTTAACTTCTTTTTGAACATTTTTTATTGAAGAGGCGTTCTTTATATCTTCCGGCAGTTTATTGTAGAGACTAACAGAATAATGCCATATGGAATTAATTCCATATTTATTTGAATGGATGACAGTGCGGTGGATATTATTAGCATTTCTTGTATTATAAGTGTGAATTACTGAATTTGTTTTACATGATGTATTTGAGTGTGCCAAATTACGAATAATTTTTATATATCATAACCAATGAAGATTTCTGTCGTAGGCTATCAAGTGAGAGAACATTACACAGTCTGTACAATTGTTCAGTAGGAGTTAACAGAGGCAATTTAAAAAGTATTTTCAATGCTCTTTTATGCAGCATAACAACTCTAGCGAATAAATCATGTTAAAAATTCATTCATTCAATCATTTATCGCCGTAATGAGTTATGAAGAGTGTGAGGAAAGGGTTTTATGTCTTTTACAGTCTGTGGAAGAGGAAGAAGTTTTAGTGAGAGTGGGGATGAATTAGAAGCAGTAGACTCTAATAGTGATACACGGCAGAACACTAATGAACAAGTATTATATAACAGTGATGACGATTTACCTTTCTGAACGGTTTTGGACCATAACAGGAAAGGATGATGTTACAATGTAGACAAAATTCTTCCTGCTAAAAACTCACAACATTGTCACTCATTTACCGTGAGTGAAACTCGTAGCAAGAAGTGCATCATTGCCTGAAGAAGCTTCAAGCACTTTTTTTCACGAATAATGAAATGTTGCAACTCAATGTAAACTGTAGGGATCTGGAAATTGAAAGAGTCAGGTGAAATTATACTCGCAAACGAATTGGATTTTCATGAAGAGGATAATTATTTCCAGTAGCGTAATTATTTTAGAAGAACCCCTTCCCACCACGCAGGGATATAGTGCAGGAATAGTATTGCATAGCAGAATATTTTGCTATTTGCTTTATGTCGCAGCTCGAGCCCACTATCTCCCGATTACTGGATACTGGCCGCACTTAAGCGACTGCAGCTATCGACCTCGGTCATAGCAGAATCTAAGCCTGTCAGCTGAATTATAAAAGATAAAGTGTTCAATAAAAGTTATTCCTAAGCATGACAAGTTTTTACTTTTATATGCTGTGAAGCTAATTAGTATTGGATATATACATTTATTTTCGATAAAATATCATGCTATTGAGTTAATAAATCTAATACTATGTATGTTGAATAAAAATCAGCAATTTTGTTATTAAAGCTAGTTCAATCATGGTGGTCAGAAAGTACCCCACGCCACCTCTCACGTTGCACCAATGAGCGCCACTTGTCCAGGGTTAATTAGTTAATTAATTACTTTATTAAAGTTTATGTTTTCGTTCACCGGCTTTCCAGGTCCACCCCAACAACTTCATTTCTCCCAGCATGTCTTATAGGTGCTATGTAAGAGATTTTATTCAGAACACTCTCCCAGACTTACTAGAAGATGCAACCCTGCAAATAAGAGGAAACATAATATATGGTTTATGCATGGTGAGGCTCCAGCACATTTTAGTTTCATTGCTCGAGATGTATTGGCTGGTATGTGCTATGGCAGATAGATAAGTAGAGAAGGATCAGTTCCAGGACCTGCACGTTCCCGCGACCCAATCCTTTGAATTTTTATTTCTGGGGGCACCTTAAACAATTGGTTTATCCAGCAGACAAAATTGGATTAAGAAACTCTTCTTCGACCTGTCGTGGAAGCCTGAAAAACCATTCGACACTGTCAGGGAGTATTTGAAAGTGTGCGACATTCTGTGATTCGACGAGTGCATGCGTGTCTAGATGCAAGAGGAGGACATTTTAAGCTTATGTGTTTAAAACTTCCTAACAAACTGACAGTGCCAATGTCAAAAACAGATATTGTGTCACTTTAATATGTTCTTTCATTAGTAACATTTTGAACTTGGAAAACTGCCGTGAAGATAACATCCAGCGACTTCAACTCCACCTCTAAATGGTCAGCAGTGGGTTCTTTATCCCCACCTCGGGCAATAGTGGATATTAATGATCCATCCACAAAACTGGCAGGCTTCGACCTGGAGTAGACTAAACCGCATGAGATGTGGAGTAGGTAGAACAGCATCTACTTTACACACCTGGGGCTGGTCAGTTTCTCCATACTGTGATTGTGGGGAGGTTCGACAAGCAATGAAACATGTAGTGCAGGAATGTCCACTCCGTGCTTTCACTGGCACCATGGAAGACCTCAACTCAGCAACACCCGAAGCAGTGAAGTGGGTGGCGGGTTTGGACACTCACATTTAGTGAGATGTACATCACTCGCACTCAATGTGTATACATGAACTGTCAGAGTTGATAGGTGGATAGTGATGTAAATATATTGTGTTTTCTTCTTGTTCTTTCAAACTTTGTAAATTGCTTTGACTGTATAAATATGATAATTTGTATTTACTTCGTACTTATCTTTCAATCGTGTAAATCGTTTATGGGTTGTCATTATTCATCATACGCCAAATAAACAAAATGAACTTTAATACATTGAAAATGAAGAATTTGGAGACATATGTTTAAATGAACATTTTTCCTTCCTTTGGTGAAAGAAACCCGTCCCCAGAGTTTGTAAAAGTATATAATAAGATGATGTCCCGAAGTTGACATGCGTATCGGTGAGGATGGGCTCCCTATTGATGTTAAAATTCCCGGCCCGGACAAGATTCGAACCCAGGGCTCCTCGGATCAAAGGCCAGTATCCCAACCATGAAGCTGGACAAAACTCCCGTCCTCATTCAGAGCTGGTAGAGCTCTTTGTAGACGCTGCATCATTGGAGATAAGCTACATGTATCATTTAATCCTCCTGCCATTCTTAAATGTCTGGCAGTATAAGGCCTCTCATAATGGCAGCTAGCAGCACTACGAAGGCGAATGTGAAGTTCCAGTTTGATTCTAGACTAACAAACTTCGCTCCATTTCTCCACTTATTTACCGCAAAGGTGGGGAAACAAAAATTGGCAGGTTCAATCCTGGCTCAGTCCGGTAGCATTTGAAGGTGCTCAAATAGATCAGCCTCGTGTCGGTAGATTTATTGACACGTTAAAGAACTCCTGCGGGACAAATTTCTGGCACCTCGGCGTCTTCGGAAACCTTCAAAACTAATTTGTAGGACGTAAAAACAATAACATTATTATTACAATGCGTATGCCACGAAAATGGTGTCCCACATCTGTAGGGTTTTCTTCAGGCTAGAGGTTCCCTTTGCAAGCATTTATTTTCCTGGGACTGGCCTTTTGTTAATAGGCTGACACAAGTAAGGGTTTTACAAAATGCAATTATTCTAAGAAAAATTCAAAATGAAATTGTTTATTGACCACTATGAACTGTTTAAAAATAATTAATTTTTGTTTATAAACATGAATGGGTGACAACCATTCTGGATGAAATTTGGTACGACTCTAGAAAATTTGAGACTAGAAACTGATTTCTTTTGTTCACAAAAATGAATTTGTTATCTCAATTCTTTGCTATAAATTATTCTCGTAAGAATTATTATTGCAGGCTCTTAATCATATCTGAAAGTCCGGCTCTGAGATGAATTGTCAGTGCATTGGTGTAGGGTCCCGGGTTTATTTCATAGATGGGCCGAGGATATTAACGAAGTTTGGTTAATTCTTCTAAGGTGGAGACTGAGTGTTTACACCTTCCCCTACTCAGGACATATCATACTACTAATCACCACAGAAACATGCAACAGTAAACAAATCCTCCCCTTCCCCCCTCACATAGGGTTTGTTTCAGGAAGGGTGTCTAGTATCTGTAAAACAGGGCTTAATTCACATTAGTGCCAATCCTAGCTAACTGGAAAAAGGCCAGGATAAAGTGAAGACTAGGTATCGTAAATTTCTACAATATAACCATTCAAATATATTGGTATTTCAGCAGTTAAAAATATTTAGACAATAAACTTTATGTTTTCCGTTTTCTGTATATATCCGTCACTAATAAAAGGCCAAAGCAAAACATTTTAGAGATGAATGACAGTGCAAAATTTGTTAACATTTTAAAACAGGCAAAGCTCACCAAAATTAAAATTTTCATTTTCTTGAATTAAATTAGTTACCTATATTCAGAGAGAAACCTTTAGGGATGGCATAGTTTTATAGGTTGAACTTATCATCGTCATCATCTGCCAATCAAGCCAAGCTGTCTAATTGTACTAAACTATTAGTGCCTTGTTGAATTTTGAGTTGATTGTTATCCCAGCAAGGGAAACTCCCCTCAATATTGTTTGACTGCTGTATGGATGTATAGTTCACCAGTTGAACTTGAAGAGTTTGTTCCAAAATATTTATTGAGGAGTTTCCCTAGTGGTCCCCTTAGAATGATAAACACGTGGCAGAAACCGAACTTCCAAAGAAAATCAGCTCGATTTGTTCTGGGTGATTTCTGACATAAGAGTAGCGTTACAAAAATGTTGCAACGTTTGGGCTGGGAAGAATTGGTAGAAAGAAGACGAGCTGCTCGAATAAGTGGTATGTCAGCGGAGAGATGGCGTGGAATGACAGACGAATAAGTTTGAGTGGCGTCTTTAAAAGTAGGAAAGATCACAATATGAAGATAAAGTTGGAATTCAAGAGGACAAACTGGGGAAAATATTCATTTATAGGAAGGGGAGTTAGGAATTGGAATAACTTACCAAGGGAGATGTTCAATAAATTTCCAATTTCTTTGAAATCATCTAAGAAAAGGCTAGGAAAACAACAGATAGGGGATTTGCCACCTGGGCGACTGCCCTAAATGCAGATTAGTATTGATTGATTGATTGACCGTAAATCCGTACAGCAGAATATCGGGGCTACACATAGTGGAAATCCATTCAAAGCAGCTGTTGGGGGGTTCTTGTGTAAATGAATTTCTAATTACTAAGCGTACTAATTAAAGTATTTCTCTTTTGTATCCTCCTAATATAAGTCTCTGACTCTAGTTGAATTCTAGTGTAATCTTGATTCAAATACGTGTGTTTCTTTTTGTTAAACTTTAATTTAACTAGTTTTAACCAATTTAGTTATTAATTACTTAATAGCTTTTTATATAGCGTATTAATTACTATCATTTCTATTGTACACTCGTGTATGTATATATATTTGAATTAAAAGATGCAGAAGGGGATATTTAACAATGTTATACCCCTACTGCAAAGTACAGAATATATGGTGTACTCTGGTGTTATTTTGTGGTAAGTCTGCTTGATTTAAAATGTAGCAGTCTTTATTTAATGGCTTTTCCCTCTCATTGGTTGGCAATTGTTACCATTTTCTGGGAATCATGTCGTCTAGTGAAGGAGAGTTTGATCGTGGTAAAAGAAATAATAATTGTGACAGTTACCGAAGAAATGTAATTAAAAAGGCAAGATTGAAAGGAGAGGAATATGTGAACTCGAAGGGAAATAAAGTAGCAGCATGAATGACGGGGGATGCATGTATGCAAGCTAAATCGTAACTTCAAATTGCTGAATTATTTCATGGTAAACAATATTATAAAATAACGTTTTGAATATCTTACTAATATTTATTATTGACACTGATATTTTATTAGAATACAAATTATCTCATAACCTATTATTACAGATGCCGACTTAAATGCTTTGAGAAAGTTTCAGAAGACCAGATGATAGAAATTTTACATCATTTCAGTGGCTTTGGTAGTAAAGATGAGCAAGTTCATATACAGGGCCTAATAGAATGTAAGCAGGTGAAAAGAAGAACATCAGCTAAGGAAATTTCCCAGTAATGCTTGTACATCCTACTCTAAGCCATGCATAAGTGACAACATTCATTTCAGTACTATGTTGTGTGTGGTAAAACACGTATACAGGTATGTAAACAAGCATATGTTTCTCTGCATGGAATATCAATGCCAGAGACTGTGCACACTATTAACCCAAGGAAAATCCTCTAAAGATATGTGGGGTAAATAACGGCAATGTCAATGTAATGTCTGGGGAGTGTTGTATAAAAATTACTGGCTTTATCAACACGTTTGAGGTGAAAAAGGCCCATTATGCAGAAACTTCAAAGCCTTACCTAGATGTTAAGATTGATATTAAGCAGCTCCATGCGATGTTTTCTAAAGAACATCCAGAATACTAAATTCGCTATAACTTCTTTCGTATCTCTTACAAAGAGCACTTCAATTACGTTTTTGGTCGGCCACAAGTTGATGTTTGTGTTACTTGTGAAGATGTAAGCATTAAAATGAAAAGTAGTACCCTCAATGAGACAGCGAAGCATGTTCATGTTGCTGAATTTATAGCCCTCAAATGAAGAGCCAAAACGTTTTACACTAAGTTAAAGGTACTGAAAGAACGTTTCCAGAACGACCCAGATTTTGCCAATGGTATATTAATTCCCTGTTTTGACTGTATGCAAAGCCTTCCTCTGCCCAACATTCCCATCCAAGATGTTTTTTTTTTCTTTTAAGACGGTTGAGTATTCACCTTCTGTATACACTGCCTACAGACCGGCCATGCAACTCTCTATTGTAACATGAAGGAAGTGCCAAGAGAACCTCTGATGAAGTTTGTAGCTTTCTATTGGACTATATTTAAGAATATCGAAAAGTTCAAACTGTGCAGCGCTTGGTATTGTTCAGTGACGGATGTCCTGGACAAAACAAAAGTCATACGTTGGTCCGATTTCTGCTCAATATGGATGATAACAATATGTTAAAAACAGTATCTCAGTATTTCCTTGTACGAGGACATTCTTTTTTACCCTGTAACAGGGATTTTGGTGCTATAAAGCGGCTCATAAGGAAGAGCGACAGAATATATACTGTGGAAGAATACTGCTAGCTCATGAAGAAGAGTGGATGGTTACCCAGTTGTACTTCCTCTTAAAACAATAATCACCACCACCAATCAATCATGAAGAAGAGCAGTGTATCAGAACGTTTCACTATCAAAGAGGTTGGTACTAACGATATCCTTGCATTTAAGGAATGGTGGCCAAAGCACTATAAAAAATCGACTGTTTCAGATGAGACAGCAGGAAGAGGCATTTCTAAAGAGAAGAAAGTACATTTCCAGCTGTCCAAGCTGAGACATTTGGAATATAAATCAGGTATGAAAGGGAAAATTACAGCTTTTCAGTTCACTGATGGATTGATCAAGCACACTTCTTCTCTTAGATGCTACAATGAAACACTAGGACTATGCCAAGACAAAGTACAGTATATCGCACTGGTAGCGTTCCCATACACAGAAACAAGATTATGATCTTCAGAAATTGCAACAACATATTCCAACAAGATACAGTGACTTTAATGACACTCTTCTCACATGGCCTACATCAACAACAAACAATGGAGAACAGGGAGATGAATAAGAGGACATGACTGTGAACATCTGTGGACTATTGTGTACTGCAAGTGGCATTACTATTTCTATTTTCTTGTACGATGTGAAATTGCATAACAAATATGTTTTGATTGTCTATTTACCTTCCACCCCTCCAAGGGCCTTTATGGCCTCTACGGAGATAATTTCGCTTTATGAGTACAATAGAGAGAATACTGTACCTATCTGTAAGAAGAAGGTGAAACAACTCTGCATGTGAACAGCTAGATTTGGAGTGCGAATCGAACAGGGCAGTCCCCAGTTGGCAAGTGAAGCACGTTTGAATACATTTTCTCGAGAAGTACTTGTCCGATTTTCAGCATAATCACGGTCCTGAATTTGTAATGTTTGTACGTTTAAAACTAGATGTAGACAACAGTGTAGTTCCATTAAAAAATTAAGTTGGTACCATTATCTCAGAAGATACTGACGCTATGAACAAATGATGCAAGTCCGATTATGGGCCCCTTGGTACCATTGCTGAAAGTGAAAACACAATGTTGATATCTTGAATAGTTCACGAGTTATTTGAGTTGGACAAATTAGATGAATAACCCTGTTTATAAGAAAAATTAAAGGTCCAAAAATACTGCCTTGCTGGATCCCACTTTTACAGCGTGAGAGAATGCGATAATGCTTCACCTACTCTAATTCTCTGAGTTCTGCTTTCTTGAAACTTGGCTACCCATTCAATCACTCGCTTGTCAATTTATCTAGTTTGTCTAGTCCCTTTTTTCTCTCTTCTACACAAATTTTTGTGATAGATATTAGAACAAATTAAGTACTTAAAATAAAGTGTAACATTTTACTTACCGACTTCTGAGACCCAGAGTTTTCCCTAGAACAGAAAAGAATAGTCTTATGTAGTCCCATTATTGAAAAGAACCACAGCTGGATAACTATTGCTGTTTTATGGCAATAATAATAATAATAATAATAATAATAATAATAATAATAATAATAATAATAATAATAATAATAATAATAATAATAATAATTGTTCCGGGGTTATCTGTGGAACACAGAGGTGAAATAAGGTGCTGGTGGGAATGGGTCTATCTACGATATCAAATATTAATTTAAAACTTTAAAATAAAGGTTATATTTCTTTTCTGATCTCAAACTTAACAAAATTCTTCACTAGGTGAAGGAGCAAGTTATCAGGTACAATAACAATTTGGATACAAGAATAGAACAACCCAAAAATAGGGAATTTACCAGTTTTGAGCTTCAGGCTCCAAATTTACAAATTTACACGTCGCAAATATTGCGTTTTATTAGATAAGGAGAGATATCTCCGAATACACCATTTTCACGAGCACTTGGCTCCAACAGTAACAATTTATCGCCTTCCAAGGGCACCACTCGAAATTACACAAATCTCATAAAAAAACTTACATGCTCTGCAATTTCAACCAAGGAGGCGGCGCTCCCAAACTCTTATAGCCTACTAAAGGCAAGTTTACAGAAACCTTATCTCTGGCCTCTCTAGACACAACCTACAATTTACAATCTAATACAGGGGTATCTAGTACCCAAGCTACTGGGACTTCGTGAAAAGAAGAACAGGTTAAATTACTGGCCTCAACTCAAAAATGTACTGAGGCGTAAGTTACACTTGTGCTCCTTGAAAACCAAGTTTTGAAACCCTACTTGGGCTTGCTGTCCGATGATACAGAGGCTAATCCCACACTACTGAGGTGACTAGAAGGAAAGTGAATTAATGCATTACCGGGCGAGCTGGCCGTGCGGTTAGGGGAGCGCTGCTGTGAGCTTGCATCTGGGAGGTAGTGGGTTCAAATCCCACTGTCGGCAGCCCTGAAGATGGGTTTCCGTGGTTTCCCACTTTCACACCAGGCAAATGCTGGGGTTGTACCTTAATTAAGGCCACGGCCGCTTCTTTCCAACTCCTAGGCCTTTCCTATCCCATCGTCGCCATAAGACCTATCTGTGTCGGTGCGACGTAAAGCCACTAGCAAGAAAAAATTAATGCATTACAGAAAAAGAGTTACAAAATCTTAGTCACCTCAAGACAAATTGAAGGGGAACTCGAGAGGGTAACGCACTCTCTATCCCCAAATTTACAGTTTAAGTCTTTATGAAATTTTACATTAGCAAGAAGAAGTTTACATTTTTAGGAAACGGATGGTTACATAGTTAGAAATTAGACCCTTCCCCTCGGGTAAGTTTGCGGAGGTAGCTACAGAGATATAAAACTGGTGGTCATTACCTGGGCTGATGTTCTGCCTGCCAAAGAATGAGGCACCGCGCCTCCTGTCTTAACACACACACTGAGTAATTCGACGATCAATAAGACAAGGTAACTTGGAAAAGCCGCAGCTTATATACCCGAGAGGAGGTTTCGAGAAGGCTCTGGACTAAATCCGGACACCCCCTGTCATTTTTATTGGTTGAACCAAAAACCTACAAGAAGCCTGTGATTGGCTGAAAAATAAATATAGAAAATTTGTTATTGGCCAGACTCAAAAGCTGGCGGGATGAGAAGGAAGTGTTGCAAATCTTGAAGTACCAAAATAAATGAAAGTTAATTTAATTGTAAAAACCCACAATCACAGATCTTCTTTAAATCACTCATTCTTCCACCTTGAACCAGAGTGCATGACCTCAGTTTTTGTAGAAACATCTATGCAGAAAAGTTCAAACTTCTTGATGTACATCAAAACAAAACAAATAAATCCAATCAGTTTACGATACTTTAAAATAACGTATTACTCAGTTATTCAGTAGTGACATCTTCTAGTCAATTTCCCAACTTTATGCATTAACTGTTTCAAGATTTGTTCGATAGATAGTGTTCCTTAAGGCGCTTCTTTTAAATGTGCGGGGTTGAGGTGTACCTCCCGGTGCAACAACAACAACAACAATAATAATAAAATTAATAATAATAATAATAATAATAATAATAATAATAATAATAATAATAATAATGTTGTCTGTGCATTGCTCAGAATTGGAAAAGAATGGTATACCTGTTTCGGTCGTGTCCATAGTAATAAAGAAATACACTATTTTAATTTTCCTGCTCGTACCTGTCTGTCTGTCTATCTATCTGTATGTATGCATGTACGGGCATCACGAGAAAATGGCTGAAGGGAATTTAATGAAAGTGGGTACGAAGAGTCGGAGAACAAGGCACTAGAATCTAAGCTATAAATATTTTTATTCACGCCTAGTGAAATGGTAGTTTAGGGGAAAGCCAAAAATGTAATTTTCAAATATTTATGTTATTACTGTAGTGGTTCTATCGATAAATACTATATAGGCCTAACCTAAGCTATATGGAATTTAATTTACGATCATTTATGCCTTATAAAATTTTACCGTACCGGATATGATAACAGAGATATCAATGATAATTTTTTTTGCTAAGATCATATCAACACCGAACCATGAGAAAATGGGTGAACATAATTTTGAAAATCGGTATGTAAAATCTGAGAATGAGGTACCACAGTCTAGGATATTAAAAATGTTTATTCACCCAGTATAAAATCGTAGTTTAGGGGCAGGCGCCTCAAATTCAATTTTTTTAAATGCCTGTGTTGGTCCTATCGAAAAGTATTACTTAATAGAAGTTATAGAGAATACATGTTCCAAACATTTATGTCTTATACAGTTCTACCATACCGACTATGATAATATAATTTATGAATTAAGACTTGTTTTTTAGTCCATATCAACACCGAGAATTGCTAACGTGGAAATATTATTTAATCGGGTCCGCATCGACAAGGAAAATTGTGAACATGATTATAAAAATGAGAAAAAGTCGTAAAGGAACGATCTGCTTAGAGAATGAGACAAGAGGGAGTCATGAAAGGGGGAAGGATTGCCTTTACATTAAATGCCCTAATACCGCAGAATCGGAAGAAAACTATCTATGAAGGCCTAGGCTGCAATATCGAAAGTTAATAAAGCTGATCAACAATAACATTACAGCGACCTTTAATGTGATGTGATTTGTCTCCTTAGCTGCCACTCATCCCCGATAGATGGGATTACTGCTGCGTCCCGAGAGTAAAACAGCCTGCCTGAATATTGGCGGAAAGTAGCTGGGGAGTTAGATTGTCCCGTCAACGACGACTACTGCAGCTAGTGATAATAATGGAGTAGAAGCACTGACAAGGGTGGCAGATTCAGCCCTCCCCTCCTCCCGCCAAAGAAAAGAGAGAAAGAAGAATCTTTCCAGAAATCTTGGGTCCAAGAACGTCACAAAATAACTAACATGCTTTCCGTTAGAGGTCGAACCAGGAACTCTACAAAGCTATCGAAAAAAATTACCGACGATGATGAGAAAAAGGAGACTGATCTTTCATGGACACATTGAAAGGATGAATCAAGACTGATTGGCCAACAGAGAACTGCTTCTGCAAGAAAAATCGAAAGCACAACCTCGGTGGCTTAAACAGGTGCACAGATGTCAAGGAGGAAGATATACAGGGCAGAATAATATTTAGGAGGAAGGTTGCGGAAGTGAGGGATACACCCAAAAAGCCATTGACCAAGCCACTGCACATCCCGGTGGGAGAGCGGGGAAGACTTAGGTTCACTGGCGAGAGTGTAAAGAGAAGAGCATTAGTGTGCATGACAGAAGGGCAAGCAGATTGTGTGAACGTCGCCCGCAGAATCGCCGTATCGACGAATGAATGAATGAATGTATGAATGAATGAATGATAGCTGGGATAAATAGCTCAGACGGTTAGAATACTGAATTTCTGAGTTCAAGTGGGCACGTTCGATCCTGGCTCAGTCCGGTGGTACTGCATTCGTAGGTGGTCAAATTCATCAGCCGCGTGTCGATAGATTTACCAAGCAGCCATGGTCTTAATTAAGGAACAGCCCCAGCATTTTCCTGGTGTATAAATAGGAAACCACGGAGCACCATCTTCAGGGCTGCCGACGGTGGGATTCGAACCCACTATCTCCCGAATGCAGGCTCATAGTTACGCGACCCTAACTCGTTCGATAAAATACTATTTAGACTATTGTAGAGGACTTTTTTCCTTTTACCGTACTGTACTGGGATTACTAGGTGAAAGTCCGGCTCCATGGCTAAATGGTTAGCGTGCTGGCCTTTGGTCACAGGGGTCCCGGGTTCGATTCCCGGCAGGGTCGGGAATTTTAACCATCATTGGTTAATTTCACTGGCACTGGGGCTGGGTGTATGTGTCGTCTTCATCGTTATTTCATCCTCTTCACGACGCGCAGGTCACCTACGGGTGTCAAATCGAAAGACCTGCATCTGGCGAGCTGACCATGTCCTCGGACACTCCCGGCACTAAAAGCCATACGCCATTTCATTTCATTTCACTAGCTGAAAGGTAACCTTGAAAATTGCCCATTTTTAAGTGTAGCCTAATTTTAAATACTAATACGACTGACGTCTACCATAAATATTTTTTTGCTAGTGGCTTTACGTCGCACTGACAAGATAGGTCTTATGGCAACGATGGGATAGGGAAAAAGGGCTAGGAGTGGGAAGGAAGCAGCCGTAAGCTTAATTAATGTACAGCCCCAGCATTTGCCTGGTGTGAAAATGGGAAACCACGGAAAACCATCTTCAGGGCTGTCACAGTGTGGTTGGAACCCACTACCTCCCGAATGCAAGCTCAAAGCTGCGCGCCCCTAACCGCAGGGCCAACTCACTCGGTGTAAAATAAACACTTCATACATTTCATGAACACCAGTAATATACTGTATTTACCATGCTTGGTGTACGTTTGACTAAAATAGGCTTACATCAAACCAATGCCCAAGCACAAGACAAGTCTTCAGGACCATTATGAAGAGAACAAAAGAAAGAACCTGAATATCAAACTTTAATGAAGCATACACCAACACCAGATGGCAACAAAAAAGAACTTTCAAGGGCAAAGATTAACAAGTACTAAGAAATGATCACTTATTATGAGTCTGAAAAAGGGGAACATTATCAATCTCCTTAGGCTACTTCGATTAGTGCAGCCGTACGCTGAACGTACGGCTGGCTAGATTTCTTGAAAAAGATAATCTAAATTTTCACTTCTTAAAACTCATAATGTTCAATCACCACGCACAGTCTCCGTCTCCATGTCACGGTGTTTCAAAAATTCAGGTATGTATTTGTTATATGTATGTATGTATGTTCAGTCCGTCAGCGATTCCGCTGGTGGGATCCTCAACAGCTCTGCCATCAGCTGTCACAGATGGCCTAGGCATCACTGAAGAGGCGTACTAGGGAAATGAGGAGTGAGGTAGTTTCCCGTTGCTTTCCTCACCGAGCCAGAGTTGCTATTACATATCAGTCTGCCAAGCCCACTGAAATGCATACACCAACCGACCATATGAGCAACATTTTCACACCATTCATAGCAGGGACTGGCTGCATAAGGATTGGCATTACTAGCATCGCTCATACCTCAGTCACTTTCATATTGTCAAAGCCAAGGATAAGACAGCCTGCTTGGAAGACAGCCGTGAAGATAACATCTAGTGAATTCAACCCCACCTCTAAATGGTTAACAGAGTGGTCTTTATCCCCAGCTCGGGCAATAGTGGATATTAATAACCCATCCACAAAGCTGGCAGGCTTTGATCTGCCACGTTGCACCTGAAGTAGACTAAACCGCATGAGATGTGGAGTAGGTAGAACAGCATCTACTTTACACACCTGGGGCTGGTCAGTTTCTCCATACTGTGATTGTGGGGAGGTTCGACAAACAATGAAACATGTAGTGCAGGAATGTCCACTCCGTGCTTTCACTGGCACCATGGAAGACCTCAACACAGCAACACCCGAAGCAGTGAAGTGGGTGGCGGGTTTGGACATTCACATTTAGTGACAGGTACATCACTTGCACTCAGTGTGTATATATGAACTATCAGAGTTGATAGGTGGATAGCGATGTAAATATATTGTGTTTTCTTCTTGTACTTTCAAACTTTGTAAATTGCTTTCTTTGACTGTATAGATATGATAATATGTATTTACTTTGTACTCATCTTTCACTGGTTGTGTAAATAGTTTATGGGTTGTCATTATTCATCATACGCCAAATAAATAAATAAATAAATAACAAAATTGCTCTAGCCTATCCCAGAAGACATAGTGCACTGTAAACACTAGGTCCTGCCAGCAAAGGCATATTTGTTATATGTAGACAATCAAAATTGTTCATTACAACATGTGTCCGGAAATGCTTCGTTTCCGAGTTATGGCCTTCACAACACTGAACTTCACCGGAACGTTTTCTTTCCGCAGGTCATTGTCATTACAGAAGATGTTCAAAATGTCCACCTCCTGATTGGATACAGACCTCATATAGATGTCTCATTGACTTGGATCGAATGTTTCCTGATCGATGGGTAGGTAGAGGTGTCCCGATTGCTTGGTCTCCACGCTCACTTGATCTGAAGCCTCTCGTTTTCTACTTGTGGGGCCATTTAAAATCATCGGTGCATTCGTCTCCGCTGCCTGATGTGGAAACCCTTCGGAATCGAAATGTGGCATCGTGTGAGGACATACGCAATACTCCTGGCGTTTGGGATCGTGTTCGCAGGTTAATGAGACATCGATGTGAGGTCTGTATTCAGGCAGGAGGTGGACATTTTGAACTTTTTATGTAATGACAGTGACCTGCGGAAGAAAAACGTTTTAGTGAAGTTGTGAACGCCATAACTCGGAAATGAAGCATTTCGGGACACATGTCGTAATGCACTATTTTGATTGTCTACATGTAACCAATACACACCTGAAATTATGCCCCCTATTTTTGAAACACCTGTATTCTCGCTCCAACTCGCTTTATTTTCCAACTCGAAACATGGCTGTTCTTTATGAACTTACCTCCGCAAGGGATGCTGATGTCAGGCATATGTTATTCTAGCTCATTGCGTTCAACAGAACACAGCGGTCTGAAAAAACGAACAAGTGAGTGGAAGGGAAGGGAAGGGAAGGGAAGGGAAGGGAAGGGAAGGGAAGGGAAGGGAAGGGAAGGGAAGGGAAGGAGAAATGAATGCAGGAATATGGCAACACTGTGCAATGTTCCTCCCCCCCCCCCAGCACTATCTGTCAAAACGATTCTTTTAATATTACTGGTACTGTATTTGAATTTCCCTGTATTAACTGCTAGGGATCAAAACCAATTAAAATGATAAATATATTAAATAATTGAATGGTAGACGAAAAACCGGAGGATCTTGCAAAAACTGAATGGGGGGTTGTGAGAAAGGTCTCAAAAACGTGAAACCCCTGTAAAAACAGATAACATGGTAAAGCTGGGCAAAGAAGAGGAAGATAATGTGCCGTATGTGCAGGATAGAAAGCAGGAAGACCAAGCAAGTACTATTGTCGTGACACTGGACTTGCACGACTTGGAGAGTTACCTTGTCAGATTGCTCCCCGAGCGATTTGGGAGATTTATACCATGGGCCTGGGAAAATCCACTACGTGTGAAGGAAACTGAAATTCACTGCTTCCCTTATTCACCATTTAATGTCTACAGTTGACGATATTTACAGTATGTACACGTGTACACTCAAACTTATTATGATAACTTATTCGACGACCTGGCGTGGTCAACTCTCAGTGGTTTACCTAGCTGATTTCTTCTGAGTCTCAACTTGAAGAACTAATAATAATAATAATAATAATAATAATAATAATAATAATAATAATAATAATAATAATAATAATGCGACGATCTCAAAGCGCTGACTGACAGAGATTCGGCTTACATCTGCCGGTTGATCTGATCTTAAGACCCCGTTTAGGGTGTGCCTCCCTATTTTATACCTTCTCCCGGTCACACCCGAGCTTCTCGAAGGGAGTCGAAATTCTCCACTCCGTGGGAACCGACTTCCACCAATCAGAGGGCTGAAACTCCCGTGTCCGTTCAACGTGACTTCGTAATTTCTAGAGGATAATCTACGCACTTGTCTTTTGGGTGGGTGCGGTACACAGCCTACGTGACTAACCACTGTTCGACCATGCCATGTCCTCTTATTGCACAACTGAGCTGCGCCTTTCTACGCTCAATATTCTTCTCATATTCCAAAACCTTATGATTTCTATTTTACATTGAATTTCTCTTCTAATATTATGCATACTATTTTTGTATCATTACCATTACATAGTTATAAATATATACACATATTCTTCCCCTTAATACCTAGTCATGTCTCAGCTACACCATTCCTCCTACGTTCCTGACCATAGGTTTGATCCTCGGAAGAGTGGTTGTCCTGAGCTCAAGTCTGGGGTGGACACGACAATATTGTAAATTTTGTGAAAGGTTTTTATGTGTATTCATGATGAATTTTCATGACAAGGGTGTCTGATAGAGAAGTAGTGTTACGAAAATGTTACAAACTTTGGGCTGGGGAGACTTGGGAGTAAGGAGACGAGCTGCTTGACTAAGCGGTATGTTCCTAGCTGTGATGGGAGAGATGGCGTGGAATAACATAAGTATGCGAATAAGCTTTTAAAAATAGGAAGGATTACAATATGAAGATAAAGTTGGAATTCAAGAGGACAAATTGGGGCAAATATTCATTTATAGGACACGGTGTAAGAGACTGGAATAAATTATCAAGGGAAATGTTCGATAAATTTCCAACTTCTTTGAAAATGTTTAAGCAAGACCAACTACAGTATATCAGACCCACCGCCGTCTCAATCTCTATATACTGCCTGCTCTGTGCCGAGAGAATTGCGTTTACACCGACATTGCAGATAGCAGCACTTACCGCACCCAGAGCACATGTTGGTTAAATGAGAGTTGGTCCGTAACACCAACATAAAATGAAAAATAATCCTTAACATGTCACTAATTGAGAAGATAATGCACATACAGAAACTAACATTTCACTGAGCTTGGCTTAGGATATAGAAACGTAAAATATATAAAATCTTACCATTTACAGTAGATATATTAGGATCGTGCCTTTGCTGGCAAGATGTAGTGTTTACAGTGCACTATGTCTTCCGGTATGGGCTAGAATAATTTGTTACTTTCACTGACCTGTCTCAGTCCTATCCTTGGCTTTGACAATATGAAAGTGGCTGAGGTATGAGCGATGCTAGTAATGCCACTCCTTATGCTTTCAGTCCCTGCTATGACTGGTGTGAAAATGTCGCTCATAGTGTCGGTTGGTGCACGCATTTCAGTGGGCTTGGCAGACTGATATGCAATAGCAACTTCTGGTCCAGTTATGAAAGCAACGGGAAACTACTTCACTCCTCATTTCCCTAGTACGCCTCTTTAGTGACACCTAGGCCATCTATGACAGCTAATGGTGGACCTGTTGAGGATCAAACCAGCCTTCGGGCTGAATACTCAACATACAACATACATACATATTAGGATCATTCCATGCTGCATGGTACATACAATTTTCAGAATTTTTTCGATACGAGTAACAGAGCATCTTTTCTTTTCATTCCTTTTCTTATTGTTATTTACCAGCAGTGGACGCATAAAAGTTTCTACCACTATTTCGCTGACCCTTTGTTCATGACCAGATTTCAGGACACGTTTTATAGCACATACAGTAATGCAGTGTGTACCGGTCGTCATGCCATTAAATCCACCACCCAATCTCACTGAACTAAATACAGCTTCTATTGTGTCTCCAGAAAATCATCTAGTGAGAACATAAAATAACAGATGTTTTAACAGATAAGACACACATTCCACTATAGATTTCACAGTTAGCGAGACAGCATCTCCCGTCTCATTAGTCAGACACTTCAGTTTTTCAGGTTTTGATTCCATTCGTATTATTTTAACGTACTCGATGAAATCATCATTCAACCATAAGTGTTTTTTTCCGCTGGTGAATAGAAATCTGGATTGTTTTGCCGAAAGGCATTACAGTAATAATTTCTGAACTAAAAGGGATAGATCGGAGACTTCTAAGCCTTCAACGAGGAAGTAGGCAGCAGGACTAGAGAACTTCTTTGAAATTCAGGTTACAAAAAAAAACAAAAAAAACAAAAACAAAAAAAAACACACAAACAAACAAAAAAAAAAATTATTCGCGAGAGCAGCAGATTTTACAGTATCCGTGCCGCATACACCTTCAACATTGACCACGCAAACAAACTTGCCACTGGTTCGGTCGTAGAGGAGCTTTACCTAATTAGCCATTTAATCGGCGATCACTGTTATACTCCTCTCTGTTGGTCTGAGAGTTTTTACATTCAGCTCTAAGTCTTTCCTTCACTAAGTGGGAAATCCCGACAAACACTATCAACATTTTCCGTTTAGACTACCTGTCCAGAGTACTTTGTGACGGAGCTGACACTAGACCAGGAGTCCTGCCATATTCGTAACCGTTTGAGATACTATTCCCCATGCCACATAGTACCGCGTGATTTGTTCTGACTGCCCGGATTTTGTCTTGCGAAAATTATGGATTTGATTTTAAAAAACGGTCGTTTTTCCTTTATATTTGGCTGCTTCCTTTACTTTATCAGACGATCAAATTCTGGGTTGTCTTCGAATTGTCTCTGTAGTCTTTTAACTTCATTATGGTTAGTCATCAGCTGTTATCGCAGTCTCAGAATTCTTGATCGGAAACTCTAATGTCTGATTTTCCGATCACCGCTGTCATTCTTACTCGTTGGAATATTGACTTGGATTGATACATCGTTGTTCAAATGAATTTCGTACTCGTCATCCAATGTATCTCCTGCGGTTGAAGATCTCGTTTCATCACAGATTTCTCCCGAAGAAATATCTTGTCGCTGCCTGGTCTTTCGTTGAGCTATTTTTCTCGTTTGAAGGTAATGGGGATAATTCAAAGACCGACTAGGCACGCTCTCTGGCTTCAATATATTTTTCTTTTAGTTTTATATTTTATCTCCATCTCTTAAATTCAGGCTACAAACACGAGAATAATCGGATGGAATCCTTTGATTACCTTGATTGATACTTGTCTTGATATAGCGTTAAGCAAATTTTCCCAAAGTTATTTACTTTGGGGGGATAACAGAAATCCTCACACCTGAAGAATTTTGATTTCCTGCTTTAATATACCCTCCTCAGTCCCGGTGTCCAGTCGGCTGGACAGTTTTTAAAAACATATAACATCCCTACTGCTACTTGAATTCTCCCCTTGTAGTCATATATAGGTATTCCGTGACTTCCCCTGTTAATGGGAAAAAAATCACTGCAACTTAATTTTGGTTTCAACAGTTGCCACCTCTGTCAAAATCAACATGGCTACTGTACAGCCGACTTGACACCAGGACTAAGGAGGATACAGAGAGGAACACAACAATTAATCATTTTACAACCAGAGCCACACACATAAATGTTCGATGCAAGCACACAATAACGTGGGTACGGAGATAAGTTGGGCGCGTTAGCTGACGCCCCTAGTGGAGGTTCATGACACTAAAAGCTCACGCTAAGAAGCATGTTAACCGCATAGGCAGTAGGCCCTATATAGGATTGAGATGGCGGTGATCAGACCATAATATCAAAACCAAAATAGTGGGCGTCATAAGGGGATCAGCTGCCTACTGTTCAACGTTAGGGAATCATCTAAATAACTTCATCTCGATGCAAAAACTTTGCATTTTAGATTTCTTTCCTCCAGGATCTCCAATATTAATGTCAAAACCATGTAATTTGTAGGCGATAATTAGAATAACGCACAATGAACAAGAGGATTACGGACGAATGAATGTATTATTTAGGTTAATGCATTACCTTAAAACATGAATAACACAACGCCGACATAACGAAACATGTAAGTAAATATGACATGCAATAGATATATTTTATGTAACAAACAGCTGGTTCCACTTAACATAGTTATAAAGGGTGTTATCGTTCCTTTTATTAAGGTACACGATGGCGGTAGATTTGACGATATCCATCAATGCAATCCTAACTAAGCAGTTACAGAAATATTAAGACAGAATTGCTACGGTAGGAAATTCAAAGTAAGTTAATGTGAGCATATAGGCTGGGCACACCTCTGTTAATCCACTATTTAGGTATTACATTCAGAAAAACAGTAGGCTACACTTGTAATGTCAAATTTTATGATATGTTGTTATGTTATACTTACTTACTTAATCTGTTTACCCTCCAGGGTTAGTTTCTCCCTCGGCCTCAGCGAGGGATCCCAACTCTACCACCTCAAGGGAAGTGTCCCGGAGCTTCAGACTCTGGGTCGGGGATACAGCTGGGGAGGATGACCAGTACCTAGCCCAGGCGGCCTCACCTGCTATGCTGAACAGGGGCCTTGCGGGGGATGGGAAGATTGGAAGGGATGGACAAGGAAGAGGTAAGGAAGCGGCCGTGGCCTTATGTGAGGTACCATCCCGGCATTTGCCTGGAGGAGAAGTGGGGAACTATGGAGAACCACTTCCAGGATGGTTGAGGTGGGAATCGAACCCACCTCTACTCATTTGACCGCCAGAGGATGAGTGGACCCCGTTCCAGCCCTCGTACCACTTTTCAAATTTCGTGGCAGAGCCGGGAATCGAACCCGGGTCTCCGGGGGTGGCATGTTATGTTATGATAAATGATAATACGTAGACCAACTTTCTCTCGATAACTGTGGGATACAAGGAGTTCTCGGTCAAATTTAGTATTCGTACGAACCTATTCTATCAAAGATATACATGATGAGACAGAACCATGATGTTAGTTCTTTGTATCACTGATAGACTCCGGGATATGTGTGAGAAATTGTAGGATTTCATATCAGAAGCTCTGGTGGATACTGTGCCCTAAGCTGAAACTAATAACTGCAATATCGATCCAAAGCAAATGTTATTTTCCTTCATCTTACTATATCCATATCACTAGCAGGAATGACGGTATCCTCAAAAATATTCACTAGGATATAAATCATGTTGGAGATGGGAAGATGTTCGTAATATTGTAAATTGACTGACCAAATTGTACAGCTTATCCCAGTTGTTATACAGAATCGAATACAAATCTACCTTCATGACCTCGCACACACCTATCGCCAAATCTGCCATCATCGTGTACCTATCATCCACGTTAAGTGGAACCAGGAGTTTGTTCTGAAGTTAACAAAAGTAGATAAAATCTTAGCAAAATTCAACTCGCTTCCCTAAAATACTACCACTTTCTGTCGGAAAGAGACGCTTCCTAACCACGAATCGTGGCTCAATACGTTGAACGGTTTGGCCTATGAATTAATTTTCTCGGTGTATATTCCTTATATAGGAGCTGCCTGGTGGAGGCGGTAAAGGCGTACTCGGTTCGCCTGGAAGGACGTGGGTTCGAATCCCCGCCAGGAAATCGTAAAATTTAGGAAACGAGATTTCCGCTTCAGGAGGTGCATATAGCTCTGAGGTTCACTCAGCCTACACCAAAAATTAGTACCAGGTTAATTCCTGGGGGCAAAGGCGGCCGGGCGTAGAACTAACCACTCTACCCCATCAAGTGCCGAGGTTACGGATAGTGGAAGCCTTTACCTTCCACCCCTCCAAGGGCCTTCATGGCTCTGTACGGAGATGACCTGGCTGCTTTTGCTTTGCTATATTTCTGTGTAGAGCTGTACAGTATATTCAGAGAATTTAAAAACTGAAGTACGGTCTCTGTAACAATATAATTTAATCTACAACCTAGTATACAGCACGGACGATCCATTTTGGCAAATGCTACAGCCGTTATAGCACAGCAATAGACTCTGTTCATAATTATTTACACCTCTAACACTAAGCCTACACAATATGAATTATTCGTTAATCCTTAATAACGGGGATGAAATAGAACTTCCTATCCTCTAAACACAATGTAAATAAACATAACCATGTGCGAACCACACACCTATTCTTCTTCTTTTCTTCTTCTTCCTCTTGAGGGTGGGGGTTGGACTCTATGAATTTCGTCCAATAACCATATCTGTGATGTAAACACAAGTGTCTTGAAGACGGAATTTTAGTGTATATCTTCAACTTTGAATGTGAGATAGATAATATATGTTACGGGGCCAATTATTGTAAGTATCTCACACTTTTTGTTATGGCTTGCTCGTATTTACCCGTAGAGGATGGAATAAATTTTACAGTGGAAACAAGAAGCATATTTTCAGAATGTGAAGGAGGGGAACAGCTCATCTTTACGACTGCAATTTGGGATCCATCAATATACTCATTTAGTATATCAATTAAAGTGGGAGTGAGGGTTGACAATAAACAGGAAACAATAGTAGGAAGAGGAATAGATACATTTACAAGGTGTTGCATAAATTGATGGCGGGGAGAATCAAATTGTGGACACTCAAACAAAATGTGATTACTGTCACCATGTGGGTGGCCACACTCACGGGTAGAGAGGTTAGAAAGGTGGACGCGGTACTTCTATTGCGGTGTAAGCGCGTGGTTGAATCGAAGACGTATGACATTCGTGATATGCCGACGAGTGTATGATCCATAAAAATACCAAGGTTTGTGAGGAATTTGCGGCTGAATTTGATAAAAAAATGCCTTTTGTACGAGTGGAATATTGCCAATCATCTTGCCACGAACTATATGTTGCATCGTAAAGTCATGAAGGAAGTCAAGGGGAGGAAGGGCCACAATAATTGGTGCTGTATTTTGAGTGTTAGCTGCCTTAGCCGCAGAACCAGCTCGCTCATTTCCAAAAATACCGGAATGTCCTGGGATCCACACTACTGTTATGAACACTCCTGACTGTTCGAGCTGATACAACAAATATTTCACATTGTAGAGATACCAATTATAAGAGAACTTGGGAGAGGTTAATGCATAAAGTACACTTTGAGCATCCGTATAAATAGTTGTTCGTTTAAAATGCTGTTGCTGAACGTGAATAATGGCTTGTCTAATCGCAAATAATTCTGCAGAAAATATAGAAAAATTATTTGGTAACTGGAAGGTTTCAATTATATTGAAATTGGGAATAAAGCATGGCGCTCCTACGCCTTGCGCGGACTTAGAACCGTCAGTGTAAAAACTGATCTCGTTCTCAGATAAGGAAATTCTTAGTTTTTTGGACGTGGAAGGACTATAAAAAGAATTGTGTTCTAAAGGCGAAATATGTGTCGCGGAGGATATTATGATTTTAGGTTGGAAAAGTAGGTTATTATAAGGGATAGAATACATATGAAGTTTTGGCAAACGTAAAAAATCGCTCTGTTTGCACAACAGTTTGTACGCCTGACAGAAAGCAGGAGTTCGTTCACCTCTCGGAGGGTGTTGTGTATAATACTCATGTACAGTAGCAGCTGTAATTTTGGAATTAATGGTGACCGGGCCAAAGCAAATTTCTTTAAAAGGTATTTACACGCTAGAGTCTTTCTTCGGATCCACAATGAATATTCACCTGTTTCCACCAGTAAGGCATTCGTGGGAGTAGTTTTTAATGCACCTATGCATATTCAAAGCGCTTTATATTGTATGGTATTGGGATGTGCTACTATGGAAGGTGCGGCCATATCTATAAAAATGCACAATAATCTAATACAGAGCGAATCGTAGCACGATAAAGCGATAAAGCTACTAATGGATCTACCCCCCAACTTCTACGCGTGACTGTTTTAAGGATTTGGGTATACACGTCCGTTTTTTGCCGAATTGCGTTAATATGATGTTTCCGCGTGAGCTTATGATCAAATATGATACCAAAGTATGTGTGCTGAAGGGAGAACGGAACTATAAATTCGTCATGAACTAAGGGGGAGTAGTCATACGACCTCTTATGCGTAAACAGCATTGCTGTGCAATTAGGAATCGATAGAGTTAGTCCATGGGTATCCAACCACCTAATTACGTCACGTATTACACCAGCTAAGACGCTACTGCACTCAGGGATGCTCTCATGGGAGATATATATTTCAAAATCATCAGCGTAAGACAAAACTCTAGCGCATGGTGAAATTACTCGTATCCGGTCTAATTCACGCATATAAAAAGCAAATAGAACACTGCTTAGAACGTCCGTGTAAGTTCATATTACTCTTATATCAATTACTTACATACTGGAACCTTATCTTTAAATCACCACATACTCCACTTGCGGGTCGACAGACTTCAACCACACATCCCTTATGACCATCACGAATTCCACCATTTCCCCGCCAATCAGTGAGAAAATTAAACCAGCGCCTTGCCACAGTCACAATACACGACTTGAATTTTTTAAATAATGTTACACGCACAGCAATGTAGGTATATTAATTCATGGAATTATTGAAGGATGGACTATGGACTTCGTTGTAATTCGGTCACAATATTAGAATTGAGTACCTCCTTGGAATAAGGTTGGTTGTGTCAATTTGGTCTGAAGTGACGTTCCAGTGAAATAAGGTTGCTTATTATTCCCTCCACAAGTTTTTAAGTAGTCTAGGAGAAATTTCGTTCTTTAACATACCGTACTTTATTTTGATCGCAAATATTGGCTTCCCTGAAAGAACGTTGGATGTTATACGAGACGGCTGATGAATTATGTTACCTGACACCATCAGCTATTTAAAACATGAATTCGTCTAGAAAACGTAAGTTGAATTTCGAAAAATGGAAGTACTGCAAGTACATTGGTAATTATTTATCGAACAATTTCGAATATTCAACTACTTAATTTCTTATTTCTTCTTGTTTCTAAATGGTTTAAAGAGAAATTTTGTAGAAATAACATAATTTTCAGCTTAAGGCAGTCTTGGACCTGGATAAAATACACGATAATAAATAACTTGAAAGTATTATACTGACGAGTAATATTTAAACTTGTTAAGAATGGTAGTGTTTATTATTTATTCATTTTCTCTTGTTCTTCTAGGATCGAGTTTGTTCTAACAAGTGTTCCAGATCTAGATGCAAATTTATGAACGTTGATAAGAAGATGCAATAGTTCGATACCTCCTACAGTAAAGATTACAATGAGCAGCCTGCATTCCTGAGTGGCCACATGAGTATAAATGAACCCAGTAAGAGTAGACCTGGGAAATCTGCTGCAACATCAAACCGTAAGGCGTCGTTTTCTTATTATGTGAAAGTGGATGGTGAGTTAATGCAAGTATGCCAACAAACATTTTGAGACACATATCAGATATATTTTAGAATGGTACAAATTTTGCAAGTTAAGAAAATCATATGTCCCCTTATTAAACCCAAATACAGGGATTTTTGTTACTCCTTACGTAGAACAGACGCGAAAAAGCAGTCAGCCAGAGGAAGGCATATGCGTATCTGAACATTGAAATATCATAGTTGTTACCCATTACCTTTTAGATTCTGAACACTGTAAGCTTGTTGTAAATATTCCATCCGCATATTTTGTGCTGTTTTATGAAGTTTAATAAAACCCTGTGGAAATGTGTGGTTGAGGAAGGCTTGAAATGCAATTTACGCTACATCCAACGCCACACTCATATTTTTACAGGTTATAATAGGACCGTGTATCACATCCAGCCTTCTTCCACGGCAAAGCTGGCAAAATAATGTTTATTCAATGCATTAAAATGGAGAAAATAGAATGTGTCATGGAAGTATATTGTTTGGTTTGTAATAAATGATATATTAGTATTTGCAATGCCATATTTTATGTTTTCATATCCTAAAATTGTTTTTCTCTTCTCCTGAAAAATTGTCTAAGTGTTACATCCAACCTTATTCCACGGAGGTACTCAATTATTGCACACGAATTTTGTTAGTTCTTTAAACTGTGTTTTTATTGGACTATGCGGTAATAGCTTGAAAAACGTGCGATGATCAACTTGAGCAGTTACTGTGCCTATCAGGCACCCGCAACTACACACGAGAGGATGGTGATATGTGCGAAAGCATAATACAGTACGAGTCTGGAGGCGTCTTCATAAGGAGGTCGAACTAAGGACAGCTCCGGAGTTTCAGCTCGTGGGCTCCAAAATTAGTGAAGGAAGTAGCACTCTACTGCATTGAGTAACCACCCATTACAAAGGTGGAAAGTAGGGTACGTATTAGGGCTGATCTGATTCCTACAGGAATATGCTATTGTAAATTCTCATTGGTAACATTTTTGTTTGTTTATTGGAAATGTGTAGAATAGAATCAAGAGGATACTTAGTCATTTATGCTCGGCTTGTCTGCACGTTCCTACCATTTTCTATCGTTTTCAAGGGTTAAGTAAGGCCGAGTCAACAGAGTAACAGTTTTTCAGCTTATATGAACACTACCAGAGAGGCATTTATTATTATTATTATTATTATTATTATTATTATTATTATTATTATTATTATTATTTTATATATATAATTCGCTGGGGCCATCAAGGACCACGTTAAGTCTTGTTGCATTTGACACTGAACTTGGCCTTCTTTAGAGCCCAAATTTCCCTCATTCTTTGTGAGTGGGCCTGCTTACGCTCCTCTGTCCAAGGGGCACCGTGTCTTCTCTTCGGTTGCTCGTCTCGGTTTAGCCCGTTCGTCAATATTTTCTTGCGGAAGAGATCTCTGTTAAGGGCGTCTTCAGCTGAGATATGTAGCATTTGCAGGTCTTCTTTGGTATTTCTAAACCAGGGAATTGTGGTTTTAGGGTTTGAATAAAAAAAGTGAAAGATTTCTTTAGTTAACTTTCTTCCGTCCATCCTTTCCAGATGACCGTAAGATCGTGCCCGTCTTTTTCTGATTGTGTCGGTAATTTTCTCTATTTTGCTGTAGACTTCCTCGTTTTATCTCTTTTGATGGATTCCATTTCTGTACTTTGATCGCAATATTCCTCTCACAATTTTGCGTTCTTTTTTCTCCAGTTCTTCAAGGAGTCCTTTGTTGGCATTTAGAGACAGGGTTTCGGCTGCATATAGAACTACTGGCTTCAGAACTGTTTCATAGTGACGTATCTTGGTGTTTTGGGAAAGGCATTTTTTGTTGTAGATTGTGCGGGATGTTTGGTAGGCTATTTCCAGTTTGCGTACTCGCTCCTGAAGTGCTTCTTTGTCCAGTCCATTTTTCATGATGATCTCACCCAGGTATTTGCATTTGTCTACTCGGGTGATGTCCCCGTATTTTGTATGGAGTTTTGGTGGAGCCTCTTTGATGTTAGTCATTACTTCTGTTTTCTCAAACGATATCTGTAAACTAGTTTGTTCGGCAATTTCCTTTAAAATTTCAACTTGAGCTCTAGCGGTTTCTATGTCGTTTGAGAGAACAGCAATATCATCGGCAAATGCTAAGCAGTCTGTTGCGATCCCCTTGGATTTGGTTCCTATTCTCAATGGGCTATAGTTGGTTTCCTGTAATCTCATCCGCCAGGTTCTGATGATCTTTTCAAGAACACAGTTGAAGAGTATCGGGGATAGCCCATCACCTTGTCGGACTCCTGTTTTGATGTCAAAGGAATGCGAGAGACATCCGTGGAACTTCACCTTCGATTTCGTATCGGTCAGGGTGGCTCTAATTAATGCCAGCAGTTTCAAATCAACTCCGAATTCATTTAAGCCGTTTAGAAGGACTTCCCGGTCAATGGAGTCGTACGCTTTCTTAAAGTCCACAAAGACAGACACATACTGCTTGGACCTTAGTGTACAATATCTGATGATCGTTTTGAGATTTTGGATCTGCTCGGCTGTTGAGCGACCTTTTCTGAACCCTCCTTGGTATTCACCTATTTGATGTTCGACTTGTGCTTCCAAACGCTCCAGGATGGCAAGTGATAGAATTTTGTAAGTCACGGGTAGCAAAGATATTCCTCTGTAGTTGTTGATGTTCTTCATGCTGCCTTTTTTGTGTAATGGATGGATCAAAGCTATTTTCCAATCTTCGGGTAGGGTCTCCTTGTTCCAAATTTCTTCTATTTGCTTTTGCAAGATATCAAGTGATTCCTCTGGGGCATATTTCCATAGTTCTGCTACTACTGAGTCTTCCCCCGGCGCTTTTTTGAGACGGACAATGTGGCGCTTGATTTCATCTCTGTCGGGTGGTCTGGAATCTGGGTACCTGAGTAAGGGTTCCTTGGTCTCAATGGGGCTTTGCGGTTTAGAGCAATTAAGTAAATTCTTGAAGTAGTCTGCCAGAATGCTGCAATTTTCTTTATTTGACGTCGCCAGTGTGCCGTCCTTTCGCTCAAAGCATAGAGATGGTGGTTTATAGCCAGTGAGTTTGCGTTTGAAGGCTCTGTACTACTCTCTGCTTTCATTCTTCCTAAAGTTTTGTTCTATCTTTTCAATGAGAGATTTTTCATATTTACGTTTCTCAGTTCTGAACACCCTAGCTGCTTGGGCACGTTGGGTTTTGTAGGTTTCCCAATCATTTTCTGATTTCGTAGAGTAGTACTGTTTCCACGCATTGAGTCTTTCTTGGAGGACTGATTCGCAGGTACCATTCCACCAGGCATGCTTTTTGCTTCTCTTGATTTCTGCAACGTCTTTGGCGGCCTCAACAAGGAGACTTTTGGCGTTGTTAAAGTCACAGTCATTTGGTCTATCCTTCTCCTGGAACTCCTCGACCCTTTGCCGAAGTTTATCATTGTCGAAGCGTGTGATCTGTTTGGTTGTCTTCCTTGCGTTTGCGGGAATTTGTTTGAATTTGATAAGAGACGTATAATGATCTGAGGCCACATTGATGCCTTTCTTTACCTTGACATTCATAATCTCAGGGCTGTTTCTCCTGGAGATTGCAACACGATCAATTTGGAACTCTCCGAGAGCTTGGACGGGAGAACGCCAAGTCATCTGCTTTCTGGACCCCACAGCAAGATGCAAGACACCAGTCTTTTGCCGTTGGGATCGGTTCTTTTGTGAGCAGGGTAATTTCCTATAACTTTCTTGTACTTCTGTTCACGACCTACTTGGGCATTGAAGTCACCCAAAAGAAGCTTGACATGGTGTTTGGGCATTTTGTTTAATTTTTCATCCAGTAGGTCCCAGAAATTATCATCTTCCTCTGGATCAGTCTTGTTCTTATCGTTTGTAGGAGCATGTGCGTTAACTAGGGCGTAGGTTTTGTTCGCGCATTTAATTGTGAGTATAGACAATCTGTCATTCACAGGTTCGAAATTTGCAACCGATTTAAGGATCTTGGTTCTAACAGTAAACGCAGTTCCAAGCATCACAGCTCCATTGAGGATTCCTCTTTGCGCTTTGCTCTCGAAAAATCGGTAGCCTTCGGATTCAAAAATCTCTTCATCTGGGTACCTTGTTTCCTGTAGGGCCATTATGGGTATCTGATTTGCGTGAAGAACTTTGGTGAGGGTTTTCAGCTTGCCAGTTTGTGTAAGTGAATTTATGTTGAAAGATGCTAGAAAGGTTTTAGATTTTGGCCTGAGTTTTTGACTCTTCGGGGTACACCGAGACGCTCCGACTCGTCTCTTGCATGATGTCGAGTCTCCCCCAGAATCCGAACGAGACTCGGGCGCCGTGACGTTCACGACGAGGGATTTATCCGAAGATTTACCCCCTGGGGTATATTTCTTGAAATGTTGTGCCATCATGCTTTTTGACTTTGCTTTGGACGGGTACCCATCCTCTTACAACTAGGGTTGTTAGCCGTAGAGGTTGCCTCAAAATGTTTTCTGGCTTCTGGTCATTTACCAGTCTTCGCCGTAACCCTGGCGAGGGACCATTATTTTTTCACCGTGGTATTTTATTTCCCTACTACCCTGTGACTCTGCTGGCGGCAGAGCCAGCGAGCTTCTCCAATTCCAATGGAACGCGCCCGATGGAGGTAACTGGTAAATCCCCACACGGGTATTATTATTATTATTATTTCGTTATGCCCATTCATAAAGCACGTTAATAGAAAGACTTGCACCTGGTGAGCCGAACCCGTCCTGGGATATCCCGGCACTAAACGCCATACGACATTTCATTTCATTTCATAGAGCACGTTGTTATTTTTTCATTGGCTTGATGACTTTCACCTCTCTATTTCCTCAAAATCTCTCCATGAACTCACTGTGTTGCCTCTTCCGTTCTTCTGAGCACTTTGTACCAATCCTGCTGCTAGTTTTGACCACAAATGTATGTTTATTCACTGAGGACCTAAAGACTTGGCGATTTTTCATGATGTCTTCCCTGATGTTCAATTCATTTACATCTCCTCTTGTTTCCTCTTGCCAATTTATTCTACTGTTTTGGTAATTTATTACTTTGAATAACCTTTTTGTGAGTCTATTATTATCCATCCTAAAATGTGTCCAAAAATTTCAAACGTCTCCTTCATACAGTATTGATTATTATTATTATTATTATTATTATTATTATTATTATTATTATTATTATTATTATTATTATTATTATTATCATTATTACCAATTTTCGTATTGTTAAAATTGACGCTCAAAAGTGGGCTGAACATTTGAGGTACATTTAGAGAAGTTACAGGGCACCCTGCAAGCCCGCCTCGTAGCCATGATCGTTAAGACGTGAACTCTATATCGTCTGACACATGGTTAGCAGGTTCGAGGTTGTCATCGCGATTGCGTACACTCTCGATTGCGGACATCCAATTAAGAATCTCGATGTGCCTCCATTGCAGACACTGTTTCCTACAGATAAGCCTTCGTGAAATAACGCATCTATATTGTACTTTTATAACTAGTACAAGTTCGTAAAAGTCCATTGTTAGCGCCAAACGGGACTGCGTGCCCTTTTTGTTTTGTTTTTAGAGCACCTAGCTTTATTCGAGGTATGCCTGCCATGTTTTGGTAATTTATTACTTTGAATAACCTTTTTGTGAGTCTATTATTATCCATCCTGGAATGTGTCCAAAAATTTCAAACGTCTCCTCCATACAGTGGGTCGGAAGACCCACGGACGCCATGAACCCGCACCTTTAACTGTACTCGGCCTTTAAAATAATGAGATTTAGTCCCATAATTAGCTTTTATTTGTCAGAATAACTGCTTGAATTTTTAAGAAGTAAATCGTTTTTTGCTACTAATTATTTACGTATTAATTTAGGCTTATAATTATTTCTCATCTGTAAGAAGCGTCATAATTTTAATTACATATTGCTAATAATACACACTTATTTACAACATAAGTTTTTTGAACGAACGACACTTACGTTTATTCCATTCCAAATGACATTACGTCCAAAATCCTTATTTATTTTACAAGTTGATTTATGTCGCACCGACACAGCACTGGCATTTGCCTGGTGTGAAAATGGGAAACCACGGAAAATCACATTTTCTAATTTCTAATCACTAGAGTGCGTGCCAAAAGCCTGGATAAAATTCCAAAGCTCTCCGCAGTGCTCATATGAATGAGGGCATATGACCCTGTTGATGGTGATTCGTCCGTCAGATGGGGATATAAAGCCTTGAGCAGACCCCAGACTATGTGCCAGCACCAGGTTTCACCCTCTCCCTTCGTATCAGGACATGGCTACGAGTGGAAAGGAAACGGCCGTGGCCTTAGTTAAGGTACAGCCCCAGTCTTTGCCTGGTGTAAAATGGGAAACCACGGAAAACCATCTTTTAATGAGGTGTCCGCAAACGACGCTGTTCGCAAGAAACACACAACCGTTCCGAATCCCGTTGGTCGAAATATATTTCACCATTAGAATGTTGGCCCGCAGGGTAGGAGAAGTGGTGGTATACAATTTCTAATCACTAGATTGCGTGCCAAAAGCCTGGATTAAATTCCTTATCTCCGCAGTGCTCATATGGAATTAGGGCATATGACCCTGTTGATGGTGATTCGTCCGTCGGATGGAGATGTACAGCCTTGAGCAGACCTCTTGATGCTATTCGATGGGAGTAGGCTATGCACCAGCGCCAGGTTTCACCCTCTTCCTTCGTATGATATATATCTTGTCATCTCATTAACTCCTCTGATGAGGTTGACGTCAGGAAGGGCATCCGGTCGTAAAAACACGCTGCGAAGATTCATCCCACTTCACACCCGAGCCCGCAAGAAACGGGACAAGCGCAGGACATAGACAGATAGACAGTACACCAAGAAAATATATTTCTTCTTCCAAAGTAAGTGTTTGTGACTATCATAGACTAAAATGTGTTGTGAATAATGAATTATGCCCAGTTGAATTGTTGTAACATAACGAATAGAATACTTAGTGTGATCACTCCGCTCTCTTAACATTGTCGTTGGTGGCCCCGCCGGAGTATGACGCTGTAGTCGCAGACGACCAGCTGCAACAACCCGTGCTCCAGATTGTCGACGAAGGTAATGAATAGCGTGCGTGCGCGAAGTCATGGTAAAAATTTTAACACCTATCGAGGGAATTTGTTTGTTTTAATATTTTCCGAAAGTCTGTATTAATATCTATGTAGTGCTTTGTGTGTGCAATCAACTAGTTTTCTGTTATTTCGAGAAAATGTCTTACTGTTTCGTTCCTGGTTGTAAATCGGGTTACGGAAGGAAGCCTGATTGTAGACGGTATTTTATTCCGCCAAAAGAAAATAATCTTGTTTGCGAAGAGGACGAGAGTTATTCCGCGGAAAGATAAGCACTTGTCAACCAAAAAGAATATATGACCTGCATTTTTCGGCAGATTTAATTAACTTATAAAGACGGACTGTTTCGTTGTGAACAGTAAAATCGTTAAACTTCCTCGTGTGAGGTGGAAATTAAATCCAGGAGTGGTGTCTCACATTTTTTCCAAATTTACCGAAATACCATCCGCTGAAGTAAAATTGCGAAAGGCACCCAGTAGGAAAAGGAATGAAGATATTATCCAGAGGATAAGGAACAAGAATCACGACGTGAGTGAAGCAGTGATGACAACAGTGAGCGGTAAGGTTCAAGGTCAGCCTAGCTGTAGTCAAATTCATGGTCAGTCTAGTTCTCTTACCGATGCCGAAAAGCCAATAGTGAACCCTTTAACTTACCGTTCCATCGTTGGTCGTCTGCCACAGCTGCTGCAATAGAGCAATATCGAACTCTTTAGATCTTGGGGTCGTAGCGGGTTTGTTTCTGTCACTATATTGACCAAACGATGGGGTTCAGAAGAGAGCCTAACTACTTTAAATGAGGAGCAGAAATTTTATTCAGTTATCAATTCAAAATACTGTATTTTTATATAAAATCATCCATCAAATCATTTCATTATTTATAATATATATTTTTAACGCAGTCACGATAAATTTCGTGAATGTTGTCTTCTTCTTATTGTTTAAGATTGTTCCAGAGGAACGTAAAAATATCGTGAAATTCGTGGACAGCAAAACTAGAAAACGAAAACAAAACCTGAAAATCGGGCACCATTTTCCCAAACGATAACTGAGAATTAATCCACACGATCCGTGGAAAATCTGACCTTCAACAAGTAGAATTCCAGCACCAGTCTGATACCCTATTGGATATGGGAACACCCGCCGAATGGACCCTTAATCGAACCCAATTGACTATCAGTTGCTTTGGATAGGTTGCGAAATATTACTAGAAAGCATGGTATTCACTACAAGTTGACAGCAATAGTCAAAATTAAAAATAAAATTCCACCATGTATTGTCATCTCGTGACACCCTTAAGTTACGGAATAATCCCGATGCTGAAACATGCATCACCTAAACAGCTGTTCAGAAGGAACCAACAACAACTTGATCCGAGAGGATCTTATGTTACGTCGTTCTGAGAAACAAAACTGCGAAATGAAGGAAACACCTATTCATTATGCATTTAGAAGAAATGATAAACACTGAAGTTAAAGAGAAGTGATAAGTCACTTGAAAATGTTTTATAAAACCAACTTTCAGGTTATAAACGACTGTGTTAAGTTTAATAAATTTACAAGTCCACACGACAAACTAAATCAAAGTAAATTTTTCCATTTTCAATAACTACGACTACCATTACAAATCTGTCTACCTATACTTGTCTCACGAAACCAAACTACAAGTAATTGGTAGAACAATGTCTCACCTAAAATAAAGTGAAAGAACAAAAATCTATATACAGTCACAAAAGCCTATGCATCTTTCCTAGAGCCTGTTTTAAGCAGAACTGGACTTGCGGTCTATTTGATAAATCTAAGGCCTCATCTGCCTGAATACCAATGAAATCACAAGAATATAACTCTGCTTTGAGTGTCTCCTGACTTACGGCAGATACAGACTCAATTAATTCATTCTGTATTTCGCTTGATGTGTCTTTAAATCCAGATGTGGACCGGAGATGATCTCGAATATACTGTTCCTGTTTTGAAAGAAAATCTAACAACTCTAGGTAAGTGCCCCTTCATAATGACCTCGAAATCCAACCTCTTGTTTCCCAAGAAACACTACAATGTCAACAAGTCTCTCAACAACAAACTGATTTTCTTTCACGACTTCGTTATGTTTAACGGCTTGAATTTTTGCAACTTTAGATAAAGAATGCCCTATCCTCGCGCGCTCTCCAGTAAACAGAATGTCTCTTCATTCTGAATATGTGTATTTGGATTTTGATGGTTCTCTACTTTTCAAGAAAGCTGCTCTGCGGGAGCGCGCTTGAACTCAGCGAGTGATCTCACTAGGTATTAAGAGATATCTGTTAACCTCACATAGGAACAAAGAATGAAGAATAATTTTTATTCTAGAAGTGAACCTAGTACAAAAATTACCTGTACTCACCCTGGATCTTCACCACCTGGAACCTCTCTGTTCTTTTGTTCTTGTTTTATTGCCTCTGCTTCAGCTAATGCGCCTTTGATTTGTGCACCTGGAGCGAGCCAATAACATCTACATTGATGGGAGACAAGACACATATAACCATGAATAATATTATCATCCTACAAAGTGTGCGATTTGTGATTTATCAGATTGAGGGGGGGGGGGGGTGACTGCGTTTATTTATGCATTTAGTAATAATTCCTGGTAAATTAATTAACTTTCTACCATTTAGTTTCTCATAGTGGTTGTAGTAATGATTTTTATTTTGAGAAGAAATACAATTAGTAATCATCCTCTCTGAACAAATTAAGCGGAAAAGAAATTAAAAATAAAACAAGATTATTCAACGAAGGAATTTCCAAATCAATTAAAAAATAGACAACAATTATTGTATAGCCGAAAAGGTCAGAAACGAATCAAAATTTATTTTGCTTTAAGTAGCTCCGACACAGATAGGTCTTCTGGCGACAATGGGCTAGGAGTGGGAAGGAATCGAACGTGGCCTTAATTAAGGTACAGCCCCAGCATTTTTCTGGTGTGAAAATGGGACAACACAGAAAACCGTTTCAGGTCTGCCAATAGTGGGGTTCCAACCCACGAATCAAAAGGGAACGTAAGTTCCCTGACTAACAGATCGCTTGGAATTTACATAGCCTTGATTAATCCAGATAAAGCGAATGACGAGATCAGCAGTGGTCAGTATAAGTTCGAGTGTCTCCTGCAGGCCGAGGTTCCGCCTTAAGCCAGAGAGATCGGCGCACTCTGTGAGGATGTGGGCCATGGTGAAGTCGGCACTACAAGAACACACTGGGGTGATCTTCCGTCTTTAGGAGTTAAGAGAGCGTAGATCTTCCATGACCTCTCCTCAGCCTATACAAAACTACGGCCTCTCTGCGTGAAGGCCGGAAAGAGGACCGCCACACTGTAGTTGTCTTCTTAACTGTTCTTAGCTTGTTAGGAGTATGGATAGCTTACCACTCCGATTCCCAGGACGTAGCTAGAACAATATCCCTAACAGATCAGGAGATAAAAGTACGGCTTCTTTTGCAGCTTCATCCGCAAGTTCATTTCCTGCAATTCTAACGTGGCTTGAAAGCCACGCGAAAGTGATCCTAGTGCCAATGTCAGACAACCTGGCTAGGTCATGAATCTGCTGTACTAGTGGGTGTTGCTGGTAGCACCGCTGTTAGTATACAGGCTGTAAACATTTACACAGACTTCCAGCAGGTTACTGCTCAGTTTGAATATTTGTTGGTATTGGAATCCTTACGGACTTCGTATATGAATGTATCCACGTCAAAAGATCCAAAGACAAGCAGCACGATTTGTTCTGGGTGATTTCCGACAAAGAAGCAGTGTTGCGAAAATGTTGCAATTTTTCTGGGAAGACTTTGGAGTAAGGAGACGAGCTGCTCGACTATGTGGTACGTTCCGAGCTGTCAGTGGAGAGATGGCGTGGAATGACACTAGTAGACGAATAAAGTTGTGCTAAGATTTTTAAAGTAGAAACGATCATAATATGAAGGTAAAGTTGGAGTTCAAGAGGACAATTTGGGAAGAGGAATTTGGAAATGTATTAATTTACCAAGAGAGATGTTGGATACATTTTCAACTTATTTGAAATCATCAAAGAAAATAATAGGGAATCTGGCACTCGGGTGACAGTCCTAACTTCAGATCAGAGGTAAATAAAGAAATCCGCTTCTGTGTTCATTTTTAAATGTTCGTAAGCACTTGGAATGCAGCACATGTCTGGCCGCACCAAAAGGTGCGTCACATCTGAAAAATCTTGGTTGAGTTCCTGTAAGCACATGGTAGCGCCGAAAACTTGTTAGCTTCAGAAATTGCCTTGCCTACCACTAGTAATTCTGGTCACGATACCAACGACGCTACCACAACTAGTTCTGAAGGGCCACAATAGATGATGATGATGATGATGATGATGATGATGATACTTGTTGTTTAAAGGGGCCTAACATCTAAGGTCATCGGCCCAGGTCACAATAGAAATAAAGTGATCACCAGAAGGTGCGTCATGGTGGCTTCATGTAAAGTTACATTGAGTGGCCAAAAATCACGGGAAGGGGTGTCCCATTAGAAAATGTGCCGTGTATGACTCCTGAGCGCTGCGGCTAGCTGCGGCGTAGCTGAGCAGTCTGTCAGACACCAGTGTCGTGAAGATGGCAACACGTCGCGAGTTAACCGACTTTGAACGTGGGATGATCATCGGCGCACGGCGCATGGGTTGTACCATTCTCTCTACAAACAGGAAAGTTTCCTACATTCCTACCTTCTGCCGCCGCTTCTCTTTCCGATTATTCTGCTGCTGCTTTCGCTACACACTGCCTTGCTCGCCTGCTGCTACGTACAATTATGGACATGTGACCGTGACGTCATTGCTCTGGAAAACGCCTGCTCTCTCTCTCATCTATACTTCTAGATTTTTCCATCGTGCTATATAAACCGGGCTACACCCCTCACAAGGAGCTCTGGTTGGGGTAAAACTCAAGTGGACTCCACAACTCGTCGCAGAAGACACTCCTGTTATTTTTGATCGGCCGGGTGGCTACACATCTTTACTTTCCGCTCGCGCCGAGCTAACAAAGCATATAGGCCGACTCCTCGTTGGATGTCAGCCTCCCTACCACCAACCACCATGACGACCACCACCACGACCATCACCACTACCTTTGCGACCCCTGCTCACACCTTCTCCTCGCTTTCCATCACAACTGTTACGTCGTCCCATTCATCGCCGCTTCTATCCACCTCTCTCCCCGCGCTACCTCCTGTTGATCCACCTCGACTATTACGCACTCCTCCCCGCTACTTCACTCGCCCTTCTACGCTGTCTACATCTGCCTTGCCAACCACGACATCACCACCACCACTGTCCGTCGTAACAGCAGCAGCCGCTCATCAACTTCCATCACCGTCAGACACATCAGCCACAAACGAAGTCTTCAGTTGCGTCGTCCGCGGCGTAAGCCCACTCATCCCGGCAACCGACATTCAAGAACAACTTCGCCTTCAAGCCATTCCCGTCAAGAGGGCGTTCCGTATCTACAACTCCACCGGTCCGACGTATTTAATCAGACTTCAGCTTCGCAGCACAGCAGCCGTCGCCCACCTGATCTCCAGCGGAGCACTTCTCTACGGCCGTCGTCATCCCGTCGTACCCTCTCGCTCACCTCCCCGCCCTAGATATCACCACTCCACATCTCGTCGCCATACCCGGCCTGATCATCCTCCCTTCCAACGCTCTATCTATGTCCGTCCAACTCCTTCTTCTGCTGATATCTCGATCCCACCACCACCGACCCTTGAACATCTCCGACACCTCATAACTGTCCTCTATCACATCGCTTCAACACTTCACCACCTTACACTTCCACGAAACTTCCTTCTCGACACTCCTGTATAAATCTCCATCCGTATAGCCATTCATCCAAATTTTCACACCGTTTTTCCCTCTTCTCCATTTGAAACATCTCACTGTTCTCTCCACATCTCCCGGCCCGAAAGATCGTGACACGATCTAGGGGGCCCGCCCCGTCCTTCGGGCGGGGAATGAAAGCTCTCCAGCAGCAGCAGCCTCACAAGTCAGTCTCGCCACGTAACGGAATGGTGGAGCATCGACGACCTGTGTGCCGTCTAATTATTTGGACATTACCGTCTTGGCCTATTTCTATCAGAAAGCTTGGTGAGCAAGAAAAGACCTTAATGTTATTTGGAATTCAGACCTTTCCTTGGCCCGTCTGGCTTTACTTCCTTTCTTTATATTTGGCTTCTTATGTACTTTTTCTGAAGAACATTAATTGGAATCACCTATTTTACGTGCTTACAACAACTACTGGTTCATCAACGCTCGCATTTCTCCAGAAAATAAAGCTACCCGGCGAAGAATCTCTTTCTCCTAGTTTCCCTCCCCTTTCGTTGCATTTCTATCGTATCATTCCGCTTTTTTAAAATCTTTTTTATTTGGACTTCCTTCACTACTTCTGTAATTATATCTGTGTCACGCCTGAATTTATATTTACTAATTGGAGGTACTTCCACTATCAATGTGACATTGTAAATATCGCATGTTTTCGCTTGGCTTCAGAGTTCTTCACACGATTTTTGTTGTTCGCTTATTCATGTTGGTGTTCTAATCTTATCAATAGAAACTTGTATTTCTTGTTGATCATTACAAATATTTATCTCTACTGTTAATATTCTACTTCTCTCTATTCTAACCCTTTTTTATCCTCTGGAGCCCATCATATTCTCTTTGCGTATTTGCTTACTACGTCACTATTCTACTTCCGCCACCTACTCCTATTATAGGGTCATAGCATTGCAGATTACACGCGAATTCTGGTTTCCGCGGTCAACAATTTTTAAATTTAATTTCGTGTGGCTATTTCTAGCCGAGTGTAGCCCTTGTAAGACAGACCCTCCGATGAGGGTGGGCGGCATCTGCCATGTCTAGGTAACTGCGTGTTTTTGTGGTGGAGCATAGTGTTATGTGTGGTGTGTGAGTTGCGGGAATGTTTGGGACATCACAAACACCCAGCCCCCGGGCCACTGGAATTAACCAATGAAGGTTAAAATCCTCGATCCAGCCGGCAATCGAATCCAGGGCCCTCTGAACCGAAGGCCAGTACGCTGACCATTCGGCCAGCGAGTAGGACGTGGTCAACAATGTCGTGGATCTTCAATATCGGTAGAGAGAATGTTACCACCTGCGTAAACCGTTGCACGGGAAGACCACAGGTGTTTAACGAACTGACATCACGTCGACTCCGAAGAACCATACTGGGCTCTCGACGGGCTACTGTGAGTCAGGTCGCCGCGCAGTTGAATGTTGGGAGTCAGGAACCCATTTCTACTAGGACTGTAAGAAGGCAACTGCACCGCATAGGCTTCACGACCAACTCGTGCTCCTTTGCTGACACCTAGACACAGAGCTCATGACGTGAATGGGCCGGCAATGGATCATGGAACAGTAGCAGCGTGTCGTATGGTCCGATGAATCCCGGTTCCAGTTCTATCGAGGTGATAGGCGCGTGAGAATGTGGCGTATGCCCCATAAAGCTATGGATCCTGCGTGTCAACAAGGTTGTGTTCAGGCGGAAGGTGGCTCAGTTCTGGTCTGGGTGACGTCCTCTCGGTCGCAATTAGGCCCCATTGTCCGGCTGCATGGAACGCTGACAGGTGCACGTTATTTGGACACTTTTCAGCCCATCTGCATCCCTTTCTGACCGTAGAGTACCCTGATGGAGAAGCCATGTTTCAACAGGACAATGGGCCATGTCATCTCTCTGTTGTGGCACGTAGGTATTTGGAGGAACACTCCAGTGAAGTTACGACCATGGATTGGCCCTCCAGTTCCCTCGATCTTAATCCAGTGGAACATTTATGGGATGCTGTCGATGCTGGCGTACGCTCCATGAACCTCGCACCAACGACACAAGAATAATTGTGCAAGATGCGTGGGTCCAGATCCCTCCAGAACGATTCCAACACCTTGTAGAGTCTGTGCCTCTCATTATTGCTGCCGTTTTGAGGGCTCGCGGAGGAGCGACTCGTTATCAACATCACATTCAGTGTATTTCTATGACTTTTCGCCATCAGTGTATGTTTATGTTCATAGCAATGTCCACGGTGGCATATGGAACTTTATTTTGTGGGGATCGAAAAAGAGTTACCGCTTTTAGAGCACCTCCGAATGAGAGATAACCATATCATACTAACGTTTACACACACCATTATCAAAAACTATAATTCAAAACAAATGCAATCCAAAGGATATCAAACAGAAATCTCCCTGCTTGTGTATGGTAGGTCTATATCAAAACACAAAGCGAATTTCACACACTTTGCATTGAATTACTATGTTGACCGAGCTCGATAACTGTAAGCGCCTAAGTGCGGCCAGTATCCAGTATTCGGGAGATAGTGGGTTCGAACCCCACTGTCGGCAATCCTGAAGAAGGTTTTTATTGTTTCCCATTTTCACACCAGGAAAATGCTGGGACTGTACTGCAATTAAGGCCACGGCCGCTTCCTTTCAACTCCTAGCCCTTTCCTGTCCCATCGTCGCCATGAGACCTATCTGTGTCGGTGCGACGTAAAGGAACTTGTAAAATTACTGTGTTGATGGCACGAAAGTATCTCACGGGAATGCTATAAATACCCACATGTTAATACTGTATAAGGAAAGATCGCCATTGTGGTAATCGCATCAATGGGATCGTAAAGAAAGGCTACGTATCTCTTCACATGGTTATGAGGGTATATAGGGGTTGTAATAAGGATGTAAACGAGAGGGTGTATGTCTTTGGTAAGATCCCAGTTTGAGTATGGTTCCAGTGTATGGGACCCATACCAGGACTACCTTTTCTTTTTACAATTTCCCTTACGTCGCACCGACACAGATAGGTCTTACGGCGACGATAGGGATTGGAAAGGGCTAGGAGTGAAAAGGAAGCGACCGTGGCTTTAATTGAGGTACGGCCCTAGCATTTGTCTGGTGTAAAAATGGGAAACCACGGAAAATCATCTTTAGGGCTGTCGACAATGTGGTTCGAACCCACTATCTCCCGCATGCAACCGCACGGCCAACTCGCCCGGTACCAGGGCTACTTGATGCGAGAACTGATAATCACCCAAAGTAAAGCAGCGTGATTTTGTTCTGGTTGATTTCCAATAAAGGAGTAGTGTTACGAAAATGTTGTAACTTGGGAGTACGAAGACGAGCTGCTCGATTATGTGGTATGTTCCGAGCTGTCAGTGAAAAGCTGGCGTGCAGTGACATAAGTAGATTAGTGAGTGGAGCTTTTAAAGATAGGAAGAGCACAGTTGGAATTCAAGAGGACAAATTGTGGCAAATACTCGTTACATACTCTTCCTACATGTGGGAAGAAGAAGTAGGATTTGGAATAATTTATCAGTGGAAATGTTTGATGAATTTATAAGTACGGGGGGAGCTCAATACATAATTACATTATATTTCTCGGCCAATTTCGGTTTAAAAAATTCATTTTTGTTTGGGACATCTTTAAATATGCCCGCTTCTTCTCGTAGCGTTTCACTAATTTCACTAGTGTTCAAAATGGTGTCTGTAACGGAGTTGCGTACCAACCAGGCCACGAGATTTGTACCGGAGAAGGAGATGTGCGGAAAAGGTGAGGGGCATATACTAGGAACTGTCCCGACATTCGCCTTGGTGCAGGAGAATGGAAAACCACGGAAAACCATTCTCAGGGCAGCCGACGATGGGGACCAACCCCTCTCCGTCATCCGACTACAGAGGCTCTACCGTAACAATACGCCTCCTCTGTTCGGTTGATTGGTCGGAGTGCAGAGCTGTCGGACCACTGATTAGCCGTGACCACCTCTCCTCTGCGCGGTTGATTGATCGGAGTGCAGGGCTGTCGGACCACTGATCAGCCGTGGCCACGCGTCTTCTGCTCGGTTGGCCGGTCGGAGTGCAGAGCTGTCGGACTACGGATCAGCCGTGGCCACCCGTCTTCTGCTCAGTTGATTGGTCGGAGTGCAGAGCTGTCGGACCACTGATCAGCCGTGGCCATCCCTTCTCTGCTCGGTTGATTGATCGGAGTGCAGAGCTGTCGGACCACTGATCAGCCGTGGCCACGCGTCTTCTGCTCGGTTGGCCGGTCGGAGTGCAGAGCTGTCGGACTACGGATCACCCGTGGTCACCCGTCTTCTGCTCGGTTGATTGGTCGGAATGCAGAGTTGTCGGATCACTGATCGGCAGCGGCAACCCCTCCTCTGCTCAGTTGACCGGTCGGAGTGCAGAGCTGTCGGATCACGGACCAGCCGTGGCCACCCCTCCTCTGCTCGGTTGACCGGTCGGAGTGCAGCGCTGTCTGATCACGGACCAGCCGTGGCCACCCCTCCTCTGCTCGGTTGACCGGTCGGAGTGCAGAGCTGTCGGATCACGGACCATATGTGGCCATGCGTCCTCTGCTCGGTTGACCGGACGGAGTGCAGAGCTGTCCGACCACGGCTTAGCCGTGGCCACCCCTCCTCTGCTCGGTTGGCCGGTCGGAGTGCAGAGTTGTCGGACCACGGATCAGCCGTGGTCACCCGTCCTCTGTTCTGTTGATTGCTCGGAGTGCAGAGCTGTCAGACCACTGATCAGCCGTGGCCACCCCTCCTCTACTCAGTTGACCGGTCGGAGTGCAGGGCTGTAGGATCACGGACAAGCCGTGGCCACCCCTCCTCTGCTCGGTTGACCGGTCGGAGTGCAGGGCTGTCGGATCACGGACCAGCCGTGGCCACCCCTCCTCTACTCGGTTGACCGGTCGGAGTGCAGGGCTGTAGGATCACGGACCAGCCGTGGCCACCCCTCCTCTACTCGGTTGACCGGTCGGAGTGCAGGGCTGTAGGATCACGGACCAGCCGTGGCCACCCCTCCTCTACTCAGTTGACCGGTCGGAGTGCAGGGCTGTAGGATCACGGACCAGCCGTGGCCACCCCTCCTCTACTCGGTTGACCGGTCGGAGTGCAGAGCTGTCTGATCACGGATCAGCTGTGGCCACCCCTTCTCTGCTCGGATGACCGGTCGGCTCCAGAAATGTACAGATCAGTAACAGGTTCTGCGGAGATGATTGTAGATTTATCAGTCCACATTCCCGACGTGTCAGCAACCTTTTTGCTTTATTTATGGTCTACGCCTACTAAATGCGAGTGCTGCATATTCATTATGCTGGCTGTTAATGCGGACGGGCGAAAACTTCCTCCTTATCTATTTTCAAGCGAAAAACAATTCCCAAAAGGGAAATTTCCGTTCTGAGTGCACATTCGTGTCCAGGAGAAAGGGTGGATGGTGGCGGATCTCATGAAGGATTGTGTGTTGCGTCTTAAATCACAGGTCTCTCCTGCTTTGGACAGTTTCTGTGGCCATCTTGTTGATGATGTTCGCCAAGAAATGGTCAACCAGAAGACTGATGCTGCAATAATTCTTCGCGGCTTGACGTCAGCCTTGCGACCTCTTGATGTAAGCGTCAAGAACCCATTCAAAGGTAACGTGCGACGGGTATATTCTGAATGAATGGCGGGAGGTTCTCATGCTCTGACGCCTACCGGGAAGTTCAAGAGGCCTTCGCTAGAATTAATATGTGAGTGGATTGTTCATGCATGGGAACTGATTTCACAAGACATTATTGTGCAGAGTTTCAAGATAACTTGACATTTCCTACGAACTAGATGGAACAGAAGATGACTGCATCTAGGAGATGGAAGAGAGTGGGAGTGATTCATCGCAGACGACTTCGGAGGAAAGCGACGATGAATGACATGGGAAGGCAATTTCTTTGAAATAGGCAATTTAACCGATTTTAGCCCAATACAAAATTCTAATTTATTTAAGGTATCTGGCTCCCATCTTCAGCAGTTTCTCGCGTGACATTAAAAGACGACGGTTTCCGTAATAATTGCTAGGGAACGTATTATTGCCTTCTATCATTTATAAAAATGAATTGTGTTATACATATTTTCGATTATTTTGTACTATTTTAGGCCTGAATAAATTTCGTAACTTAAGTAGATTTTTCATTTTTTATTTCCATTTTTAACTTAGATTGGCATAATTTTCCCTCCCTGTTTTTGAGGTCGAAAAAAGTAAGAAAAGGAAAAGGGAAATGACGCGAGTAAATACGAATATATGCACTGCTGGCAACATTGGCAAGTAATCAGATGTTACAGCTTTATATACAGTAACTAAGAAACGTATCACAAATATACAGTACAGTACTAATGTATGACATCTAATATTGCTTTGCGTAAGTTCATTTTATGAAGAAACTTCCGCACCATTTAGCCGCCGACCGACTTCCCTCCCCCGACTGCATGTCGTGTGCTTGGGACGCGGAGTGTGTTCTATTACTACTGGCATATCAAGACATTTAGCGACGGCAGAATAAAGTAAAAATAATATTGGTCCAAGAATTTAAATATTATTATTAATAATACTGTACGGGGCACGACTCACCATTTATTTCAGATGGCCTACTGTTGAAAATGACCTAAGACATGCCTCACATCGTTTAAACAAATTATTTTCCACTGTCTTTAATTTCGCCTTGAAAATAGATTATATTGTACGGGTTATTTCGGCCTATAGTTCTTCTGTAGTACGGGAATTATTTCAGTAAACTTTGGCCTTTAGGGTTCCCCAAAGATAATAATCACAGTAAGTTATGTCGACTGATCTAGGGGGCCATAAACTTGTACTAATTATCCGGTCGTCCAAAGCTGGACATAGAGAGAATTAAGAGCGGTATGGGCTGTAGCTCTGTCCTGTTATAATATACACAATCCTTTACTTCCTGTGTCAAGTCATTAACACTTTTAAAACTACCATATTTCAACATGTACCCTGGCAGTGAACTGGGTCATTCCCCTAAATTTGAATACATTATTACACAACAGCGAAATATACTTCGTACCTGATTTTTGTACCATATGAAGGTGTCAGTCATCCAAAATGAAGATGTTAATCAGGAAGTAAATATCTAATGTAATTTAATTATACTTGTGTTGTCTAATGAAAAACGTAATAAAATATACGAGAAAAATTTTACATTCAAGTTTTACCAATAAGCCTGGTTAAACAATAAAAATGAATAATTTAATGTGGCTACTTAAGCCAAAAATAAACACACGTACATTTGAAATACAAAATGTACCTATTTAGGAACAGTTCGTTTTGGTATAGTAGGCTGAAAACATTGGGCAATGCAAAGTCAAACCTTGCACTACTTGCACCACCATCTACATTACTTTCTTTGCGCGGTGCAGGTGAATCATCAGCCTGCGTCTCCTCGTCTTAACGAAGAAATAAGCCCAAATTTTGGGAGAGGTTAACGAGTAAAATTACGCAGCTAAAAATACTTGCCCTCGAAAGTGACGTAACAAATAAAAATGTTGCCCGAACTATCTCTTGATATGACACATGGCTCGTAAGCAGAGTATTCATCACTGCCATCTATTTCTGAGCCCGCTTCTTCTGATGAAATATCCAAGATATCACTATCATTGAGCCGGCATGAGGACATGTTTGTACACCAACACAGCTGAGAGCGCGACATATTTGGCGCGCTCAGCACCTGGTACATCGAGTGCTTCGGCAGAGGTGACGGCAAGAAGAAACTACCCTTTTTATCGTTTAGGTTTAAACTTCCCGATAACGGCTGCATTCTAGTGAACACTAGATATACTACTATCTCCAAGCAAGGGTTGGGAATCGTATGGGAAACGTGCAGCTGTCTATAAACACACGCGAAAATCACGCCCGTATAGTATACGGGCGCTGTCCGCAACCAGGAAAGCATAGTGTTGAAAGTGTTAAAAATTGGAAGCAAAATTGTTCTCACATGCACATCTGAATTCACGCGGTCATCGCAAAATTCGCCACGCGCTTATCGCAAGCCATGCCACTATTTTAATGGGATGCAATGGCACTTCCTGTACAATGTACGGGTTCTCAGGACTCCTCAACCGCGAATTTTGAGAATTAACATGCCCATAATAATGGAACCATGGAAACAGTTTCACGAAACCAATTACAGAACCTTATTCTCACGGCGAAATCTATTTGGCGAAGTCCGTGCACGCACCTTATTTTTTAAGGTCGAAATTTCAGCTGTCTGGTCGCTTTGAGGTCCGACCCCTTGTGCTAGAGGATTAAATGATTTCCTGGAACTTACTCGTAATCTCACCCCTATATCTCCAATTTTATCTTTAGTTAAAGCGCGTCATTTCTACTTCCTTTGAACATCACTAACTGGACCTGCTGTACGCTACTTTTTTTTATCAATTTCAAAACGCAAGATATTGCAGGAATGCTAGAGTCGGGATATTTATGAACAAATCTCCGAACGATCCACCTCTGTGGTGTGGTGGTTACTGTCGCTAGTTGCCATCCCCAGAGGACCGGCTTCGATTCCCGGCTCTGCCAGAAAATTTGAAAACTGGTACCAGGAGTGGAACGGGGCTCACTCAGCCTCGGAAGGTGAACTGAGAAGGGGGTTTTCGATTCCCACCTCAGACATCCTCGAAGTGGTTTTCCGTAGTTTCCCACTTCTTCTCCAGGCAAATGCCGAGATGGTAAGGCCACGGCAGTTTTCTCCCCTCTTCCTCCAATAGTATTTCCAATTTGCCTATCCCACACAAGGTGGTGGTGGTAGTTATTGTTTTAAGAGGAAGCACAACTAGATAACCATCCTCTAAATAACAGTAATCTGAGAGAAAGTATGGAAAGAATCCGACACTTCGAGAAATTAAGATATCGGCCAAAGAAAGACAAGGGCCACGAAGGGCGTTAAAATGAAAGACTCCCTAAGCCTCGAATGCACTAAATAGAGTCGGGGTCGGAAAAGAACAAGAGTTGATCAAGGGAGGTCGGATAGGATAGATGGAAGTGAGGAGCCTGGCACGAGTAAGTGGAAGCAATACCACACGAGCAGTAATCACAACACTGCACAAGCAACAGTCGCACACACGTTCCGGTACAATTCTTAGAAGCAACTAACTATTGGGGTGGAAAGTGGAAGTCGACCGACGGCTGAATGATGCGGAACTTTGTGCCAAAAAGTCTTTCTCAGACTCACTGGTTGGCGGTCAAAACGTTGTACAGAAGGAAATGGTGGTGATTACTGTTTTCAGAGGAAGTACAACTGGGCAACCATTCTCTATTAACACTAATCAGAGGGAAGATGAAGAGGTCTCAAACTCCAGGGAATGAAGGAGAATAAAGGGCTACAACACCGAGTCTCTTTTAGACCAATAGTTCTTGAAGTGATGTTAGGCAAATATCTATATAACTACTAAATTATTTAAATGATTAGAAAATGAGTGTTCAATACTTGTTTTGTGCTAATACTTACGCAACATTTTAGGTATCACAAATATTCGATTCTTCGATTTTGTGACCAGATTTGAGATCTTGTGGTATGCTGAACGTTGCATTGTGAAATGCGGTCCCAACCGCTCGATAATTTCTTTAAAATTGTTGCAGAGGGGCATGTTGCTTCGTAAACCCATCAATGAAATTCGCAGTTTCTTAGCAACAGATGTGATTTTCATCGGTTCTCTATTATTGGCATGAGAAGCGGCGCGTGACGCCATCATTGCGAACCATAATCATGCAGTATGACTGCACGCGCGCTTATTAAAATTCAATATATCGTAAATACTGATCAACGTCCTTCGTGAGTTTGGTTTAGATGATAAATCTCTCGCATTAATCAAGGGGACATTGACAGACACCTTATATTAAGTAAACTCATGAGCATGGCTTGGAAGTTGAGGACCTTTTGTTCCGGAGTCTCCGAAGACGAGGCTCAACATGATATATGTTCAGGTGGTGGTGGTGATTATTGTTTTAAGAGGAAGTACAACTAGGCAACCATCCTCTATATAACACTAATCAGAGGGAAAAATGGAAGGGATCCGACACTTCGAAAAATGAAGATATCGGCCAAAGTAAGACAAGGGCCACGAAGGGCGTGAAAATGAAAGACTCCCTAGCCCTCGCAAACCTAATAGCGTCGGGGTCGGAAAAGAACAAGAGTTGACCAAGAGAGGTCGGATAGGATAGATGAAAGTGAGGAGCCTGGCACAAGTAAGTGGAAGCAATGCCAGGACTCAGCTAAGGGCCCCGTGGTCGCCAACCCACGCTCCAAAGTTCAGAGCCCCTGGGGCTAATATATGTTCACTCCGGGTCATTGTAGGCCAGAAAATAGTGTTTTTTGCCTTTTTCGGAGTTTTTGTCTTACAGGTCATTTTTTAGCTCTTTTCATTGTCTTAACGGCCTTTTTTCCAACTTCTCTTTCTTTTCATTATAATTGTACAGCTCATTCTCAATTCGTATCATAATTAGGCCTAGTTCATCCATCACCTCTTAGACGTCTTTTCTGTAGTAAGGAAGAAAATTAAATTAAATGAAAAAATGAAACATGCTTGAAAAAAACAGGGGTATCAAATTATGTGCAAGATAAGTGAAGTACTGAAAGAAGAAAATTTTGAGGTGAGTGTTTTTGAAGAGGAAGATCTCGCTTCCTTAAAGTATGAACCCTTAACATCCGTTGATGATGTGGTGAGAAGTTTCTCGATGTTTCGCAACGTGCTATCCAAAAAAACCGACGATCCCGTGCATCTAAGAACCTGGAGCTGACTATTGTGATACACTGCAAAACCAACTGAAGTAGGGTTTACAAAGTCCAATTCCTGTAACCCTATTGTGGAAGCCAAATATTATTCCAGTTATACTAATTTCAATTTCATTTTCCAGGATGTCCATTGCGGGTTCACTGAATTCATTCTAGGTGGAAAAAATTCATTCTAAATTCTGCGGGTACTTTTTTAACAATTACGGAATTCCTTTTTTAAAATTATGTTAATCTAAACATATATATAATGTCTGAAATTAGTATTTCACTCATATGTTTTGCGCTGTATGTTGTATACCACCAGAATGTTGCATATTGAAACATTATATTCCTTCATTAAATATATAATTGAACCTAAGATTATGAATGAATTTGGATCGCATGTTTACGTCCTTTTTGCAAGTTCTTAGTTTTTTGTGGATAAGATTCTGTCACACTAGTCACTAGTAGATTCTGTAAATGCCTCCTTCCTCTCTGATAGGTCCTAATGTCCTCCTCAGGATCTTCCTCTCTTTTAACTCCAGCTTTATGAGTGGGCCCTTCTTGGCCATTACAAGGCACTCAAAAGCATACAGAACAGATGGTTTGACGACCGAGTTGTAGTGTCGCAGTTTGAGGTTCTTGGAGAGGCACTTAGATGAATAGATCCTACGACACGAGTGATAAGCCCTTTCAAACTTGGTACATCTGGCATCCATGGCTAGGTTATTGCTCTGATTCGCAGAGATCCATTCTCCTAAGTACTTAACTGCAGGTACTTTTCGTATGGTAGCGTCTGCGAGAGGAATTGTAGAAGGGGCCTCCTTGATATTGGTCACGAATTCAGTCTTCTGGTATTGTTTGCCAGTAGAATGAGGTCATCGGCAAAGGCTAGGCATGGGACAATGAGGTTGTCTTTCTTGTACCCAAGCTTCAGTCCAGCTCCCGGTGGTAGCATCGTTCTCCATCGTTCTCCACTCCATGCCGTCTTCCAAGTGTCTTAATGTGATATGCAATGTTTTTTAAATAAGCGAATAGAACCGAAAACGTTCAGGCAGGAATGCTAAAGGAAAACAAGTAATGCATAAATGAAAGGTCAAGGCCTTTCACAGCATTGCATTTATTATCTTGAATATATATATATAATTTCAGTCTTTAAATAATAACCTGTTAAATAATTCTTCTGTCATTTATCCAGATTTGCTTTAGCAACTTTGAAGTTAATATTTTAATAACACATTCCTTCCAGATGTAATTTATTTATCCATTTCCAAATATGAATTTCCATTGATATTTGAATTTACACGGCCGACTTGATGCGCCGTTCTAGCTACAGCAGCTCCTTACCGGCCTTGACAATCGGGTCCACGCATTGTAATCGGAGTAGTTTCATAGCTCGACACGTGGCGCTGGAGGCCTAGGTTTTTGCGGTAGAAATGCATACTCCTCTATGGAAAAGATATTGACTTTGATTACCAATTTATCGTAATTTAGAGGTATGGAGAATGTTTCATAGGTTAATACTGTTAAAATGATTGATCTTAACGGTTACTTTGGTTGATATTTGCCAAAATAATATCGTGAAATGAAACTGCGGAAAGATGGAGTAGTCCAGCTGACGTTCTGATATTGACTATGATTGCCGATTTATCTTTATTTAGAGGAAAGGAGAAGAATATTACATTGAATAATACTGTTAAAATGATTAATCCTAAAGGCTACTTTCGTTGATATTTGCCAAAATAACGTCGTGAAATGAAACTGCGGAGAGATAGAGTAGTCCAACTGACGTTCCTTAACTGTGAGGAATAATAGTAATCACTTTTATTATCCATAGCATTTAGATACATAGCGGAACTTACCACAATACTTTTGTCTTCTGATGTTAATCTTGTGATTAAGAGTCATTGTTCAATTAGAACTTTAAAATACTTCAAGTGCTGCTGTCAGGAAGGGGGCTGGACAAAAAGTCATACTTTTTTCTATACTCGGTGTATGGATAACATAAATAAACATAAATATTTTGACTCAAACATGCTTAAATTTTAATTTAAATACACTACATTTCATTCATACCTTGCACTAGAATTTCAAATACCGGGCGAATAGGCCGTGCGGTTAGGGACGCGCAGCTGTGAGCTTGCATCCGGGAGATAGTGGGTTCGAACCACACTGTCGGCAGCCCCGAATATGGTTTTCCGTGGTTTCCCATTTTTACACCAGGCTGTAGCTTAATTAAGGCTACGGTCGATTCCTTCCCACTCACCTACTCACCGTCCCCAAAATACCTATCTGTGTCGGTGCGACGTAAAACAAATAGAAAAAAATGAAGAATTTTAAATAAAAATTCAGTGAGAGAAAAGTATTTTGAGTAAATTCATTGTAAACTGTTCATTATACATGTAGCACTTCATACGTTGGCCTTATCGTCATAACAGTAATGGATCCTACTTGTCAGTGTTTAAATATTAAAGTTCAGATTATCTTGGATAAAAATGTGATGTTTTGCTGTCATGTGGCAAATACGACTCCGCCTAAAAGATTATTCTATGAAAAAAAGTTTAGGGGTAATAAATACCCGATTAGCGAGATTAGCTGCTACCCCCGGAGGCCCGGGTTCGATTCCCGGCTCTGCCACGAAATTTGAAAAGTGGTACGAGGGCTGGAACGGGGTCCACCTAGCCTTGGGAGGTCAACTGAGTAGAGGCGGTGTAATTTACCATCTCAGTCATCCTCGAAAAGGTTTTCCATAGTTTTCCACTTCTCCACCAGGCAAATGCCAGAATGGTACCTAACTGAAGGCCACGGGCGCTTCCTTCCCTCTTCCTTGTCTATCCCTTTCAATCTTCCCATCCGCTACACAAGGCTCCTGTTCATTATAGCAGTTGCGGCCGCCAGGGCGAGGTACTGGTCATCCTTCCCAGTTGTATCCCCGACCCGACGTCTCACGCTGAGGTGGTAGGGGTGGGATCCCTCGCTGAGTCCGAGGGAAAAACCAATCCTGGAGGGGTAAACAGATTGAGAAAGAAGAAGATAAATACCCGAAATGGAAAACTGAAATGAAAGTGCCAACTGCTTTGAGCCACTACGTAGTTTTGTCCTGGTCTACAGATAATTCGTGAAATGACAGTGTCCCTTTGCTCTTTTTTCCTGTTCGAAGTACAAAAAGGCACCGAAGAAAAACAAATCACTACACAATTAAAAAAAGACGAATTAGCGCATAAATTAAAATTCTTGTTTTGGACGAAGTTACGGCAAGAAATCACTTTGAGCCACTCATTACATTTGTTCTTGTTTGCAGAAAATGTCTGTTCGAAGTGCAAAAAGGCGCACAATAATGTTACATATTCCAAGATTTTTAAACACAATTTAAAAACCAACTCACCACAATATACAATAAAAAATGAACTGATTAGCGCATAACTATCAGCTCTCAATACCAAGCCAATAAACACCTCATTGCGAACACATTGCCAACATTTAAGACAGCAAAACAATATAAATAAAACTGGAAATGCGGTAATTTGCAGTATATATCTTCCTATCAGTGACTTAGGTGGCCAGCGCTTCAGCGTCATTATGGTAAAACTTTCCAATTACAGCTTTATGTTGGGCCTAACAAGCGATTGTCAAGGCCGGTATAAGCAGCTCAGCGAGTGATCCAGTCGGCCATGGAATTTAGCGCGAATATCCAGGTCACGCCCCTACGAGTGCTACTTACGAACTGTCTCCCATTTTAACTAGGTTAAATCCGGAAGTGTCCTATATTGCCTATAGTGTATTTATTCGATCTACCCATCTCACCTTGAGGTATCTTCAGTAACATCGCATTTCGAAAGCTTTTATTCTCTTTCTTTCTGAGGTAGTTATTGCCCATATTTCACTTCAATACAATGTCCGACTCGTTGGCTGAATGGTCAGCGTATTGGCCTTCGGTTCAGAGGGTCCCGGGTTCGATTCCCGGCCGGATCGAGAATTTTAACCTTCATTTGTTAATTCCAACGGCCCGGGGACTGGGTGTTTGTGCTGTCCCCAACATCCCTGCCACTCACACATAACACTATCCTCCACAACATTAACACGCAGTTACCTACACATGGCAGATGCCGCCCACCCTCATCGGAGGGTCTGCCTTACAAGGGCTGCACTCGGCTAGAAATAGCCACACGAAATTAATTAATTTATTACTTCAATACAATGCTACTCTCCAGACGGAAGTCTTCATAAACGTTTTATTCATTCCTATATTAGTTTTCGAAGTGAGCAAATTTCTTTTCTTAAGAAAGGCCTTCTTTGCTTGTGCTAGTCTGCATTTTATGTCCGTCTTCCTTACTTCTGCCATCGTTAGTTACTTTACTACCCAAGTAACAATATCCATCTACTACCTTAAACTTCATTTCCTAATTTAATATTTCCTTCATGACCTGACTTCCTTCGACTGCACTCCACTACTTTTATTTTAGATTTATTTGTTTACTGATTTATTTATCTTCATCTTGTACACCTTCTCCAAGACTCTGTCCATACCATTCAACAATTTATTTAGATCTTCTGCAAACTCAGTATAAAATAACAATACCATAGGCAAATCTCAGAGTTTTGATTTCCTTTCCTTGGATTGTGGTTGCCTTTCCACATTCCTCTTTCATTTCCTTTACCACCTGTTCTATATAAACGTTGAAAATATTATTATTATTATTATTATTATTATTATTATTATTATTATTATTATTATTATTATTATTATTATTATTATTATTATTATTATTATTATTATTAATGGTTCATGGTGTGTGGGTTACTGTAGTCACGTTTTAGTTCGTGAACCATGGGCAACGGCTGAGTGGGCTAGTAAGTGGTCCTGAGAGTCGGGATACCAGTTGCTATGGAATGGGAGTGGGCATCTCGGACATATTCTAGTCATGGCTCACCTTGTGCTCAGACAGCTAGGACTATACAATCCACCGTTGGTTCCTAACCCGTTAGAGGAGAGATCCTCACTTGGACTATGTGTAAGTAGAGTAGCATCCTGCTTCACGAATTTACCGAGCTCAAAACATTTTAAGCAATCCTCGGACCTATGTGAGTAACGGAGTCCCACTCCCATTTGACAGGCGAGGGACTCCTCGGAAACAAATTAGTGAGCAAAATGGAATTCGATGGGGAGCTATCCATATTAATGCGGCTTATGGAAGAAAGAAAGTAGAACTGGCTGAGTCAGCAAAGAAGATGCATCTGGATGTGCTAGGAGTAGATGCTATTCGGATAAGGACAGATAAAGAAGAAGAGATACGAGATTATAAAGTGTACTTGATGGGTGTTAAAAAGGGAAGGGTAGAGTGAGGGGTAGGGCTGTTCATCAGGAATACTATTGCACGCAACATAGTTTATGTTAGGCACGTAAATGAGCAAATGATGTGGGTGGAGTTGGCAATTGGAGTAATTTGTGGGTGGATTTGTCAGTTGCAGGAATTTGGACGAGAATTGTCTCAGTGAGAGTGCAGATGAGGATAAAGTTGACAAGTTTTATGAAGCATTGAGTGGCATCGTAGTCAGGGCCAACAGCAAGTATAGGATAGTGCTAATGGGTGATTTCAATGCGAGAGATGGAAATACAACTGAAGAATACGAAAGGGTGATTGGTAAATATGCGGAAGACATGGAAGATAACAGAAATGGGAAGTGCTGGCTGGACTTCTGTGATAGTATGGGTTTAGCAGTTATGAATGCATTCTTCAAGCATAAGGCTATTCACCGCTACGCATGGGAGGGTAGGGGTACCAGATCCATAATAGATTATATCATAACGGACTTCGAATTCAGGAAATCTGTTAGGAATATACGGGTTTTTGGGGATTTTTCGATGATACAGACCATTATCTGATCAGTAGTGAACTAAGTATCTCTAGGTCTAGGATAGAGAAAGTGAAGTTTGTCTGCAAACGAATAAGGGTATAAAATCTCTAGGACGAGGAAATTAGACAGAAGTACATGGATATGATTAGTGATAAGTTCCGAAGAGTGGACAGTAAGCGGGTTCAGGATATTGGAAGAGAATGGGTGGCATGCAGGGATGCTGTAGTAGAAACAGCAAAGGAATATTTGGGAACAAGTGTGTGTAAAGATGGAAAAGGCGAACATCTTGGTGGAATGATCAAGTGAGAGCAACTTGTGAACGTAGAAAGAAGGCTGATCAGAAATGGCTCCAAACAAGGCCTAATGCAGACAGGGAATTTTACGTAGCTGAAAGAAACAGAGCGAAACAAACAGTTGTTGAATCCAAAAAGAAGTCGTGGGAAGATTTTGGTAATAACCTGGAATGGCTAGGTCAAGCAGAAGGTAAACCATCCTGGACAGTAATAAAGATAATAAAGACTATTAGGGGGTGGGGGGAGGGAAAAAGGAAATGAACAGTGTTTTGGGTAATTTAGGTGAACTCATAAGAGATCCCAGGGATCACTGGACATGTGAAGGGAATATTTTGAAAATCTTCTCAGCGTAAAAAGAAATATTCCTGGTGGGTTCGTTAACGACTGAGCTCATGGGGAGGAGGAAAATAATGTTGGTAAAATTATGCTCGAGGAAGTGGAAAAGGTGGTAAATAAACTCCATTGTCATAAAACAGCAGGAACATATGAAATCAGACCTGAAATGGTGAAGTATAGCGGGAAGGCAGGAAAAAAATGGCTTCATAGAGCAGGGCCTCTCAAACGTCCAAAATCTCACGCGTGCAAATCGAGGCGCAAGAGCTCCGTGCACTGTGCATCGGTCCAGTTCGGTTGGTCGACCAACGCTTCGTCTCTTGGCTACTCGGCTAAGCTCGGCTCAACTCAGCTCGGATATGGAGCGCGACGGGGCAGGTGGGGAAGAGGGAGGAAGTGGGAGCGACCGAGACAGGCGCGAGGAAAGAGAGAGTAAGCGCTATCGCTCCAAATCGAGGGGGGGGGGGTTGTCAGCACTCTGGTCAACCAAGCGAAGTCGTCTTTTGCACCGTGCACAGTGCATGCACCACGCGCATGCCCCCTGAGAGGCCTTGTCATAGAGTCATAAAATTAGCATGGAATGTTGGTAAGGCACCTTCAGATTGGACAAACGCAGTAAATTGCACGTATCTATAGGCAAGGGAACTGGAAGGATTGCAGCAACTATTGAGGTGTCTCATTGATTAGTATACCAGGCATCTTGGAAGGGAGGGTGCGATCAATGGTTGAGAGGAAGTTTGATGGAAACCAGTGTGGTTTCAGACCACAAAGGGGCTGTCGGGATCAGATTTTCAGTATGCACCAGGTAGTTGAAAAATGCTTCGAGAGGAATAGACAGTTACGTTTATGTTTCATAGATCTAGAGAAAGCATATGACAGGGTATCGAGGGAAAAGGTGTTCGTCATACTAGGGACTATGGGGTTAAGGGCAGATTATTCAAATCAATGAAAGGCATTAATGTTGACAATTGGGCTTCAGTGAGAATTTATGGTAGAATGAGTTCTTGCTTCGGGGTACTTACAGGGGTTAGGCAAGGTTGTAATCCTTCACCCTTGTTGTTCGTAGTATACATGGATCATCTGTTGAAAGGTATAAAGTGGCAGATAGTGATTCAGTTAGGTGGAAATGGAGTAAGCAGTCAGGCCTATTCTGACGACTTGCTCATAATGGCAGATTGTGCCGAAAGCCTGCAGTCTAATATCTTGGAACTTGAAGATAGGTGCAATGAGTATGGTATGAAAATTAGCCTTTCGAAGACTAAATTGATGTCAGTAGGTAAGAAATCCAAGAGATATGAATTTCAGATTGTGATACAAATATGGAACAGGTAAATAATTTCAAGTATTTAGGTTGTGCATACTCCCAGGATGGTAATATAGTAAGTGAGATTGAATCAAGGTGCAGTAAAACTAATGCGGTGAGCTCGCAGTTGCCGTCAACAGTATTCTAAGAAAGGAAGTCAGCTCCAGGACCAAACTATCTGTTTTTAGACCAACTTTGCTTTACGGGAGCGAAAGGTGCGTGGACTCAGGATATCTTATTCATAAGTTAGAAATAACAGACATGGAAGTAGCGAGATTGATAGATGGTACAAACAGGTGGGCACAATGTATCGCGTACTTTCAAGGAGGTATAGCACGATAGTATTTGCACGACCATGGGCAGTATGAACAAGGACATTCCCAATAGAAGGTCGTAGCAAACCCGTGGAAAATACTACAGACCACCAAGATCAGGTGGATAAAGAATAAATAAATTACTACTAAGTAAAATAAGTTACTACTGACTAAAATAAAAACGACAATTTAAAGGAAATTAGGGCTTTAATAAGAAATGAAATTTCTAAAAGTCTTTCACTAGTATAATTTTTTTGGAATAATAAGAGGAAAAATGCGCGAGATTTCGTTTTAAAAAGTAAAGAAAACCCTTAATCAGACTTTGGGATCCCAGAACTACAGCTAGCAAATTACAGTAAGTTAATGTATCAGAAAGTAAAACTTGACTGTAGCACAAGAGGAGAAAACGATTTCTTATGAGACTATCTCTGGTTACTTAAAGAGATAACTCCATACAATATTTCACCAGAACAAGTTCCATAAAGGATAATACTCAGAAATGAAATTAATTCAGAAATTAAGAATCAGTAAGACGAAACATATAAGGAAATTAACATAAACTCTTAACACAAATCTCGCAGTTGACTCAACAGAATTCCCATTCGCATAACAAAAAAACATCATCTTCTTGACAACCCCAAAAAATACTCCCTACAGAGAACGCCCGTCAGCTGTTAGCTCATAACAGAGAGCTCGCGTCACAGCAATGTTTACAAGTGCAGTAATAGTAATGGGGTCATACAACGACTGCTAATCTGATGGCCATCTTTGAATCTACTTGAACCACTGGCAGCCATGACACTTGAAGGCAAAACATATGCTTATTTCCTCTGAATCTGCCATAGAAAGGATCTGGAGAAGTTGTTGTGTGATGGAGTACGGTATTTAAGAAGGTGTGCAAGGTTAAACTAAATAAATAAATAAATAAATAAACAAACAAACAAATAAATAAATAAATAAATAAATAAATAAATAAATAAATAAATAAATAAATAAATAAATAAATAAATAAATAAATAAATAAATAAATAAATAAATAAATAAATGTAGGCTATGAATTCAGTAGAATGAAGTAAGGCGAGGTTTAACCAAGAGAGGTCCGGTAGAAATATTAAAGTGGTAAAGCTGGTAGGATACCGTATGTGGAAGGAATTCTACACTCAACCAGGGGTCCGGTGATCTCAACTTCAGAATCTGGGGTTACTCCATTTAGTTGCCCCTTACGACAGGCAGAGGATGCCGTAGATATATTCTACACCGCAACAAATGGACGTATGTGCTGCATGTTGCACAGCAGTTCTTAGAAAGTAGCCATAAGTAGCAAAAATCATAAAACATAACAAACCAGACCAAGAAGAAAAATTAAAAAAATATACCAGAATGATACTGAAGATAGTCATGAAAAGGCAGTGGTATCTTCCTCTACGCGTGTGAATTCCTCAATGAACTGCTGTACGTATAACATGTCTTTCTGCAGTGAATGACTTTATTGTTAGTGCATGACGCTGCTGCTGCTGATCGTTATTTCACTCTCCCAGTTTGGGAGCGGGCCACCAGTCCTACTAGGGACTCTTTGGCTGGGGGTTAGGTTGGTTTTGGGAGTTTTATTGTTATTGATATTGAAAGTGTGCTATGGCACACGTGCTTTATGTTGTTGGTTGAGGTGTTTACTGGCGTGTGGATTTCTCAACAAGGCGTCACCCAGCGTGAGTCCCGCACCGCGCCCGCCCGGCTTTTGCCCTGCTATTCCCCGTTTATTGAAGCTTTTTGAGATACATATTTACAATATTTACATTATATGTTGTATTATATTATCTTCTTTTAGAGTTTTTTCTTGATGAATTGATCATTATTAATATATTGATTTCACTTAATTAATTTCACATTTCACATTATTACACTTTCCACTGTGAGTTCTTTCTTGATGCTGTTTTACATATTTCAACTTTTGTTTTGTGTATTTGTGTCATTTTGAGTAATGTAGTGTGTTGTATCCGAATTATCCATCCTTCTACATACGTAATTCTTGTTTTAACCAAGCAAATGCTCACCATATTCACTGCGCTTATTTCATTATAACATCAATGCAACATTAAGCATGTTTGAAAATGTCGTGTTTATTTTTAGATACATCTATAATTTGCAATAACATATAATCTCATCAATTCATTGAATTGATAAGGGCTAACTGTCAAGACCAAGAAATGGCAGCCGCCATGACAGTTACAGGCAATAGTTGGTTCGCTGTGCTTCAACCAGGGGAGCTGTAACGAGTAGGTATAGCTAAAGTCTGTCTAGACCTTGGGTTTAGCAGTCTATGTCTTTCATGTCGTTGGGGTCATATGACCGGGAAAGAAAATGGCTGCGCATCAATAACCGAGGTAGTCAAATGAACCGCTTTCTACTCACTAACTAACTTTCCTCCAGGATGAACCATTTGACACACTCAAAAAATCAAAGACAGTAAGAATAAACCCACTCATAATATAATGATTAAAAAATGCCATTTAAATGCCACAGTCAATGAATAACATCGTTTGCAGTTACATCTAATTTGAATTTTAAGATGAAAAGTACACCGTAACTTGTTTGGAATTAATTAATAGGCGTAAACATTGCCAAAATCTTACATTAAAGAAACCGCAATAACTTAAATCATATCGTTATTACGAAGTGATAATCAGTAGGCCTAACATCATGTCGAAACATATTCAAATGTAAATCCTTTGATTAGAGAAAGATCATGCACAATATAATCAAAAACAGTTCCACTTTCAGTTAGCATGCATTTCTTCAAGTTAATCCAATCCCCAGGTCAAAATTTTGGGTTATCAGTACTTACAGACTCGCCGAACATATAATAAGGAAACAAAAGGAAACCCAGACATTTTGGCTCTCGTCGGATGGCGAGTAATTCATCCAGTGTCGAACACCATGACTCCTGCTTCTTCTTTACTTAATTTTCAATATATTTTCAACAGCAGCAATGAGGACGAATCTCTTCACGCCAACAACCTTCGACAATCACAATAATCAAAACAAAAAAACGGTCGGCGTGCACGAAGATCACGAGAACAAGTTGGGTACTGTGAATGCCGCTAGATGGCAGTCCAATGCAGATAGCGAGTTTCACACAAGGTTAGGGCTCGCATGAATCATACACCCTACAAGTAGTTGCGGATAAATGCAAAATCTTAAGTGACGTTCTAATACAATCAACAGAGTATGACGTTGTTGGAAAGTTGACTTTGATTAGATGAGTCAATCTCCAGGTACTCAGATACCTTTAAACTCCTCAAATATTGTCAGAAATGGCAGGAGGGTACTTGGAATGAGGAGATAAAGGCTAAGTTAGGAGTGAACTCAATGGATGAAGCTGTATGGTGATGGGATCATGTAAGGCAAATAAAGGAGGATGGTTTACGTAAGAGAATAATGGACTCTGTTATGGAAGGTAAGAGAAGTAGAGGGAGACCAAGACGACGATGGTTAGACTCAGTTTCTAACGATTTAAAGATAAGAGGTATAGAACTAAATGAGGCCACAGCACTAGTTGCAAATAGGGGATTATGGCGAGGTTTAGTAAATTCACAGAGGTGTGCAGACTGAACGCGATAATGATGATGTATATATGCTATTATTATTATTATTATTATTATTATTATTATTATTATTATTATTTACTGACTTCGAGGAAAATAAACATCAGTCTAGACAACACTAATGGATTTGGTGTATTTCGCTTTGCGTGGTTTATTTTGCATGATTTAGACTGTAACATTACAGTCTGGCAACAGAGGTCCCTAGCGATCAGTAACGGAGTGACAAAGTAATGAGGTGCGGTATCTGCTTGTCTGAGGAAGGGGGTTCCCAGCGTTTAACATTCCAGCCTCACCACAGCATCTTGCGGTGCAGAAGGCGCGCCCATTTTCAGCACATTGATGCATTAGTCAGCACTCTAATGAATTTTGACCTCTTGAATAACGATTTATTATATACTCCCTGGCACGTAAGCCTATACACTAAGGGTACAACCTTAGGGCCTTTACACACGAGCGTTTTTTTGTCGCCATTGTCGACCACAAAAATACACTTCTTTGTCGCCGGCCCGACTACTCTGTAGTTCAGTATGACCACATATTGTGGCAGAAGCCAGCATCAAAATGTGGTCTGGCCAACTTCACCGCGTATGGAGTAATTTCGTTCGGCAAACAGAACTTCGGTCATTCACAGTATGGTTTCCTGCTGTCAACAAAGAAACCTGGCTGAAAATTACATCAGGTTTTGAATAAGGAGGCAATTTTCCTACCTATCTTGAAACTCTGGACGGCAAACACGTTCGTGAAATAAAACCAACAGAGAGTTGTTCATTATTTTTTATTACAAACATTTCCTTTCCCTATTTTAGCCGTCACCGATTCAAACTATAACTTTGTTTACGTTGACATAAGATCCTTCGGGATGTCTTCAGACTCAAGAGCTTGTTCTAACAGTTTACTTTATCATAAAATACAAAATAATGAACGTAATCTTCCAAACTCCAAACCACTTACAGAGAATGGAATATCTTTATCATTTGTTTTAATCGGGGACGGGGCATTTGCTCTTTCAAATGATATGTTTCCTCCATATGCAAGGAAAAATTTGTCTACGAAAAAATAGGTCTTCAACTATCGTTTATCTAGTGCTAGGAGAACAGTAGAATACACTTTTGGGATTCTAGCGTATAAGTGGAAGTAGCTGTTTTTGTACAGTTCTGCGGCCGCCGCCTCCACATGCTCTCGGGAGAGGCCTCCGCCGCATTGACCTCTGGCAAGGTCATTGCTATGCTGGATGAGACTGCATGCTTTACCTCACGGAGGCTACCTTGGAGGGGCTTAACCTTACTTTTTACGCGCAAGAGAGCAAGCCTAACCTCAGACCGTTATCTTGGAGGGGCCTAACCCTAGTTTTACAGCCCGATGCCCTTCCCGACGCTATCTTGAGTAGTAGGGCAATGGGTATTCTAGAGACGTTATTTTGAGTATTGTAGGGCAATGGGGATTCGCACAAGAGAACACACCTAACCACATGGAGTAACCTAACCTCAGTTTTACGGCCAGATGCCCTTCCTGACGTCATTTGCACAATATGGCGGCTAAACACAGGCTCTTATGAGACTGACTCTTAGAACCTGGTTCAGAGCTTACTGTGCAAGATGGTGGCTATACATAGTCTCTTATGAGACAGTTTAGGGGCACTTGCGCAAGATGGCGGCTATACATAGACTCTTATGGAGAAAGATGCTGGCCTAAGGGCGCTTGCGCAAGATGGCCGCTGCTCTTATGAGACGGCATATGGGCTGCTTGCGCAAGATGGCGGCTATATGTGAGCTCTTATGGAGAAAGATGACGGCTACGGGCGCATGCGCAAGATGGTGGCTATACATGGGCTTTTATGGAGAAAGATGCCGGCTATGGGCGATTGCACAAGATTGCGGCTATACATGGACTCTTATCGAGAAAGATGGCGGCCATGGTCGACTGCGCAAGATGGCGGCTATACATAGGCTCTTATGGAGAAAGATGCCGGCCATGGGTGATTGTACAATATGGCGGCTATACGTGGGCTCTTATGGAGAAATATGACGGATGTGGGCGCTTGCGCAAGATGGCGGCTATACACAGGCTCTTATGGAGAAAGCTGGCTGAGGGGGCCTACTGCGCAAGATGGTGGTTATACACAGGCTGTTATGAAGAAAGCTAGCTTAGAGGCTACTGCACAAGATGGCGGCTATTCATCGGTTGTTATGACCTCCTCCTCCTCCTCTGTCAAGGCATAGCTTTATGTCTCTATCGAACAAGTTTAAACATGCATTACTATAACGACGCGATCTTATGCTTAAGGCTAGAGTGAGCACGTGCTATTATTCTGTTTTTAACCTGCAGCGATGACGTCATCATAGTTATGCATGTTTAGACTTGTTCGTTATGACTGTTACTAACTCAAGGCTTTATAGATAATATGAGGGAGAATTTTTTAAGTCTCCGAGATACAGTGATAGAGAGTAGAGCGCTTTATTCTAACATGACGAGAACATTAATAGTTGATGTACAAGTCTTTAAAGTAAACGCCAACAAATTTGATTTTAAAGAGGTGGCTGTATTCGATTGCAGTGTGTTGTGGGCACCACCAACTTGTTAGTTTAATATTTAGTCCAAGTTTCCCTTACTGTTTGCAAACAGATAAAGATAAAAAGCGACTCAGTGGATCGAAAAAGTTAGGTTTGCAGTGGGAAGAAAAAGGAGTACCTTATCGTTTTCTATCTTTAATGATGAACGCACATTGGTCAAGAGCAAATCTTGCTTTTATAAAGGGTTGTGAAAAGAAAGAATGGTTTCGTGAGTATCTACCATCATCGAGTGAAATTACCGACATGCATGAATTAGGGTGTCCATCATTTAAAACTCTTCCGAAGGTGCATAGTAGAGAAACAAGTTAACAGTCTTTACAACATGTGTGCAAGCTCTTTGATTGGTTGTGTTGCAGTGCATGCCGGGAGGTGAACAACGTATGTAAATTGCAGTGTCGAACTAACGTTAGTGTGAAAGAAACATTTGTAGAGTAAAGACGTCATGTCATTCTAAATGATACTAAGTGTAACGCAGTTGAAAAGACAATCGTAAAGTTTTATGCATGCGAAAAGAAACTAAACACTTTTACTGAAGAACAGTTAAATGCATTACCAAAGGCATTTTTGGTTAATGTAGCTGCGAATGTTGTAAAGTAGATCTGGTATAAGGTACCTCGTGAGTGGATTCAAGATCCTGTTTTGTCAGAGCTTCAAACGTGTAGTTTACGTCATGAACAAGTGAGTTATGTAGGAGACCTTCAGTGAGACTGTGTGGTACATGTCAACTTATTAAACTGTATCACGGACCAAAAACGAACGAGTTGTCATCGCTCATAATCACGTATCATGGCTGCGAAAAGAGTAAACAAGTTGTTTCAGGAAAAGATGAAGAATCGTGCTGGGAGAAAGGTGAGAAAGCATGCTAGGCATAGGCTCATCAATAAAGTGACTGATCTTCTTTCCTTCGAGCTTCATCTTCCTAGTTACGAGTACTGCGGTCCTAGAACATGACTTGACGTTCGATTGGCACGTGGTGTTCCCGGTATTATTATGTTAGATGCTGCCTGCAAAGAGCAGGCAAAACAGTCCTAAACTAAGACGTGTAGCTGATAAAAATCTGCTTCGTAAAGCTATGCTGCGTGTATCGTCATCTAGTGCTTCAGTTGCTGAGAAGATAGCAGCACTTGTTGTTGTCGGTGCGATAAAAAGAAAACTGTTACTAGGTAGTGGAAAAGAAAGTAAAACAAAGAAAGGATAAAACAGATTTACTTGAAGAAAAATGTATATATATACTGTATTCTAAAATAAATATGAATTGTCAAAATATATTACAGGTGTTGTTTAATATTAATCCTACAGCATGTCCTAGTAATAATGTTAACTTAGAAGAAAGGAGAGGTAGAGGATCGAGAATTAAAACACGCACACAATATTTAAAGTACATCGTCTTTATTAATCCATGAATTAAAGCTGTTATTAAAACCAAGCCATTTAACATATAGTTTATTCTCACGACGTCGAATAACACGTTCAATTAAATAATGATTAGGATATTTTGTTTTCTGCAGTTCTTCGATGTAGGATCCTCCTTCAATATCTCATTCAATATTTACCGCTAGGATTTTTACCTACGTACACTGCCCCTTACGTAAATGATTTTTGTGACATCCTTCCTCTACACAGTAAGATGACAATCGATGTAGCTTTATGCAGAATCTGTCAACGTTACTACAAACATCGAGGCGAAAATGATGATGATGATTGGGATAGACCAAATCCGAGGATTGAACACTGTACGCAGTGTATGGATAAACTTTTCCATTCATTTCAGTACGTGATGATAATGATTCAGAAATGGAACAAACCGCATGAATAACAACAAGGTATGAACTGCATTATCTTCTTTATAAAGCATAACATACCTAGTATAATATATTTTATAAACACTAAATGTTTTGTTTAATTTGAATGTTGAAGGAGGCATTACAATTTCGGAAGCATGGTACCTCTTCGCAGAAAGCTGTTAAGAAGAATAGCAAACTTATCAGGAGCAAAACGAAAACTGTTGTAATACATTGTTTTAGTTTTGTAAATAAATATTTCATTGCATACAAAATGTTGTACTTATTGCATTCCTTTGCCTCCTTACACCTACTCATTCTATCTATAAAGGGTTGAGTGAGTGACCATGATAACGAACAAGACTAAACATGCATAATATGATGACGTCATCGCTGCAGGTTAAAAACAGAATAATTGTATGTGCTCACTCTTGCCTTAAGCATAAGATGGCGTCGTAATGGTAATGCATGTTTAAACTTGTTCGATAGAGACATAAAGCCATGCCTTGACGGAGGAGGAGGAGGAGGAGGAGGAGGAGGAGGAGGAGGAGGAGGAGGAATAGGTCATAACAGCCTATGTATAGCCGCCATTTTGCGCAGTAGGACTCCTCAGCCAGCTTTCTCCATAAGAGCTTGTGTACAGCCGCCATCTTGAGGAATAGCCCATGGCCGGCATCTTTCTGCATAAGAGCCTATGTATAGCCGCCATGTTGCGCAGTCGTCCATAGCCGTCATCTTTTTCTATAAGAGCCTATGTAAAGCCGCCATTTTGTGCAATCGCCCATCGCCGGCATCTTTCACCATAAGAGCCTATGTATAGCCAATATCTTGCGCAATCGTCCATAGCCGTCATCTTTCTCTATAAGAGCCTATGTGTAGCCGCCATATTGCGCAAGCGCCCATGGCCATCTTCTTTCTCCATAAGAGGCCATGTATAGCCGCCATCTTGTACAATCACCCATAGCCGGCATCCATCTCCATAAGAAGCCGTGTATAGCCGCCATCTTGTGCAAGCGCCCCGAGGCCGTCTCATGAGAGCAGCCGCCATCTTGTACAAGCGCTCCTAGGCCGTCTCCTCAAGTCCTATGTCTCCCCTGACCCATCTTTCTACATAAGAGCCTATGTATAGCCGCCATCTTGCGCAAGCGCCTCTTAGGCCGTCTCATAAGAACAGCTGCCATCTTGCACGAGCGCTTCAAGGCCGTCTCCTCACGTCCTATGTCTCCCCTGACCCATCTTTCTCCATAAGAGCCCTTGTATAGCCGCTATCCTGCGCAGTAACCTGTAGGTTAGCTTTCTCCACATAAGCCTGCGTATAGCTGCCATCTTGCGCAGTAGCCTCTAGGCTAGACTTCTCCATGTACGTCTGTGTATAGTCGTCATCTTGCGCAAGCGCCCCTAGACTGTTTCCTTAAGTCCAATGTCTCCCCTGACCAATCTTTCTCCATAAGAGCCTATGTATAGCCACCATCTTGCGCAGTAGCCTCTAGGCTAGCTTTCTCCATATGAGCCTGTGTATAGCCGTCATCTTGCGCAAGCGCCTCTAGGCCGTCTCATAAGTGCCTATGTATAGCCACCATCTTGCACAGTAACCTCTGACCCAGGTTCTAGGAGTTAGTCTCATAAGAGCCTGTGTATAGTAGCCATCTTGTGCAATTGACGTCAGGAAGGGCATCTGGCCGTAAAACGGAGTTAAGGCTCCTCCATGTGGTTAGGTGTGCTGTCTTATACGAATATCCATTGCCCTACTACTCAAGATGGCGTCGGGAAGGGCCTCTGGCCGTAAAACTGAGGTTAGGCCCCTCCAAGATAGCGGCTCTGAGGTTAGGCTTGTTCTCTTGGGCTAAAAAGTAAGGTTAAGCCCCTCCAAGATAGCGTCTGTGAGGTTAAACTCGCTCTCTTAGGCGTCAGGAGGGGGATCTCGTCGTAAAACTGAGGTTAGGCCCCTCTATGAGGCTAGGCTTGTTCTCTTGCGCGTAAAAAGTAAGGTTAAACCCCATCCAAGACAGAGTCTGTGAGGTTAAGCATGCAGTCTTAGCCAGCATAGCAATGCCCTTGCCAGAGGTCATTGCGGCGGAGGCCTCTCCCGAGAGCCGGAGGTGGAGGTGGCCGCAGAACCTCTGAAAAAGAGCTACTAGGGGAGAGTGTATTTTTCAAAGACCACTAAATGTGTTAATTGGTTTTGCTGAGGATATTGTTACGGCATGTGTGTATTGCACAAGTTCCTAATGCATGGTGATGGGTACAATTACGACGACACCCTCACTCTTGAAGGATTCCTGGACTTGAGAGACTGCCACAATATAAGCAGATCTGTGAACACTACGCGTGAAGAATTTGCGAATTACTTTGTGTCTGCCGAGGGGGAAGTTGTCTGGCAATCGAAAAGAATTTGAACGAAATGCTCTTGTTAGGAAGGACTGAAATTTCGTTGACAGTGAATTTATATGTCATGTACGTTTGAAGTTTGCAGTTATTGTTACCTGCTTTAAGCCTGCTAGAATATGTGAAAATACTTAAACATTTCTTAAGTAAATACCTTTCACTTTTTTTTTTTACAATTTGCTTTACGTCGCACCGACACAGATATGTCTTGCGGCGACGATGGGAAAGGAAAGGCGTAGGAGTGGGAAGGAGGTGGCCGTGGCCTTAATTAAGGTTCCACCACAGCAAATGCCTGTTGTGCAAATGGGAAATCAAAGAAACCCATATTCAGGGCTGCCGACAGTGGAGTTCGAATCCACTATCACCCGTATGCAAGCACACAGCTGAGTGTCCGTAACTCCCTATTGCTAAACGCATCACTAGTGTAGTTCCATACAGCGGGCTGAGCTTGAATCTCGACAATGAACGTGTCCGTATCGAAAGGAACTTGTCACCGTCGTCACGATGTGGCTGAGATGTCACCCGTGTGACAAGGAAAGCGCTGCAGTCGGGCTGTGGTCAGTGGATGGGATCGGCTACAGGTGGCGGCAGTGGTCAACCGACCACACATGAACCACTTTTTTGTGATCGACAATGATGACAGAAAAATGCCCGTGTGTAAGGGCCTTTAGGCCAAAAACATCTTTGAGTTGTTCATCTCACCGCGGATCTTGCAGAAGAAAATTTCGTTAACAACCTAACTTAACCTAATCTCATCTTACCGAGCTCGATAGCTGCAGTCGCTTAAATGTGGCCAGTATCCAGTATTCGGGAGACAGTAGGTTCGAACCCCACTGTCAGTAGCCCTGAAGATGGTTTTCCGTGGTTTTCCATTTTCACACCAGGCAAATGCTGGGGCTGTACCTTAATTAAGGCCACGGCCGCTTCCTTCCCACTCCTAGCCCTTCCCTGTCCCATCGTCGCCATAAGACCTATCTGTGTCGGTGCGGCGCAAAGCAACTAGCAAAAAAAAAAAAAAAAAAAAATTAATCTCGTCTTGTCTGTCACGGCTTGGGTACGATTTGCAGACTTAGCCTTTTTGTGTTTGAAGAAAACGCTTCTCTTAGATGTCTAAAGTAGCCGTCATCTTTGACTACGTCAACGTCACACAGCGGCGCTGGACTTAACTCCACATTTCATTGTTCTATGTATATTCTCTGTGTATGTTTTGATACTTAATGAAAATAATAGTTGTTTGTTTTGTGCTGGAAGTAAATGTGTGTTTCTATTTCATTTTCATCAGTATTCTTAATCTTATTGACTTACGGCATATACACGTGTAATATATTTGCTTGTGTGTATTATTACAGCATGGTTTCTCTTCAGTCCGACAAGTAATAGCAAACTTCAAGAAGGGAGCTGAATTATTTACACAAGGCAAACACCGAAGAATACGGTTATAGATTATTACTCCAGCCCGGCAGTCAAAATTTTCACACCCGTGCAACGTAGGGTGACCAGATATTCAGAGACAAAAAGCAGGACCTGATCGTAAATATGATCTAGCAGCGAACTTGATCGCCGATTTTTCTCGTCCCTTTTAAGCTATATCCCAGTCTAGAAAGCCATGAATAACGGCCAAGAGGATCCGTCGTGCTGACCACACGACACCTCGTAATCCGCAGGCCTTCAGGCTGAGCAGCGGTCGCTTGGTAGGCCATGGCCCTTCGGGGCTCTTGTGTCATTGGGTTTGGTTTTTAAGTGATACCAAGCGTAAAAAGCATACAACGAATTGTACATTATTACTCACTACAGCATGATGAAACTTAAAGACACTATGATTTCTAGATGCTATGAAAAAGAAGTAATGTGTTCAATAACAAAAATTACCAAATTTTATTAACCTACTAACCTATTATGCTACTACATTTGTTTACATTACAACACACAGTGTTACATTAACACGTTGCAGTGTGAAGTCACTGTGACAGGCTCTCGTACTTTTCACTTGAATAAATTGTCTTCAACAACTTAAAACTCTACGCAGTTATAATCCAAGTTGCACCTAGTGTTACCATGTGTTTTACACATTGAGGTTTTAGCCTGGATTTTTCATTTGTCCAAAGATTGTTCAATAATGAAAATATCCGTTCTGTAGGAGCATTTGTAGTAGGCAAGCTTAACACAAATTCTACAATATCACCTATATTCCTGAAGCAAATATTCCTATTTTCAAAATTAGTGAATATTTCCACCCACCTCAACTGAGTTGCTGTAGGAGCCGAATTACATTCCTTTACTTTAATAACTGTGATCTATTCCCTGACATTAACAATCTCTTCAAAAAACATGGTATCACATATGTCTTTCCCAGTGTACTTAAGTACAAAATCTAATGACTTTTGTACATCACTCCATTTGATTACAGAATTAAATTCTGCCCAGATTAACACACTGAGTTCAGAAAAATGAAAATTCCATTGGTCTAAGTATTCCAAGCAAGTGGAGTAAAATGTTTCAAATTTTTTCTTGAAATGTTTTTGGGTTCGAAACACTTCTGAAGCAGTTTAGACGTGCAGTCTGCCGAGCGAAATCTTTGGTTATGTTTAACAGTATGGAATACAAAACTGCTTTCAGAAGCTGCCAATTTCTGTTCAGCTGACCCCAGTTCATTTTCAAGGTTCTTTAGTTTAAATTGAACAACTGAGGGTACAAACACAGAGTCTAGCCTATTTGAGAGCTTTTTCCTGAGATCCTCAAGTACTTTACAAGCATCCAACATAACAACATGTTGCCGCTCTAATAACTGAATAACACTGTGAAAAATTGCTGCTTGAGTGTGCACAAAATCCAACCACGCCTCAGACAACGGATCATCAAAGAACTGTTGGATTACAGTTGGACACCTGCTTTGTGATTCAAAATATAATTTCAGGGCTGGGTACAACTTCAGTACTCGTTCAATGGAAGGTAACAGGGAAAGCCACCTTGTTCTACGGAAACCAAGAACTTACTCAGTTTTGACGAAATCACAAAACTCAATCAAGGAGGCCTCGCGTACAGTGTAAATGTGAAAATATGAGTAGATTTTCTGCACTACACTTTGAACGCAAACTGTATTGCATTGTTGACAATGTGAGCACTGCAACAACACCAACAATCGATTTCTCAAGAGACTTCTGCACGATGGAATAAACATTTTTAGAAGCTTTCCGAAATGAGCCAGCGAAGTTAGTATTAGTGTTGCCTGCACAAAATCCATGCCTTTGCAGGCAGGATGTAGTGTTTACAGTGCACTATGTCTTCTGGTATGGGCTACAATAAACTTGTTACTTTCATTGACCTGTCTCAGTCTCATCCTTGGCTTTGACAATGTGAAAGTGCCCGAGGTATGAGCGATTTTAGTAACACCGTTCCTTATGCAGCCAGTCCCTGTTATGAATGGTGTGAAAATATCGCTCATGGGGTCGGTTGGTTCACGCATTTCAGTGGGCTTGGCAGACTGATATGTAATAGCAACTTCTGACTCAGTGAGGAAAGCAACGAGAAACTACCTCTATCCTCATTTCCCTAGTGTTCCTTTTCAGTGACACCTAGGCTATCTATGGCAGCTGTTGGTGGAGCTGTAGAGGATCAAACCAGCCTTTGGGCTGAATACTCAACATACATACAAACAAGCACAAAGTCCAACCACTTTACTTTCAAGCTGAAAATCATTTAGCGTTTTCATGACAAATGACGAAATAATGTCAGCAGTTTCCCCTACCTGTTCTTCAAAATCTAACAATTTTACCTGTATCCCCTTGTTGTAAATAAAATAGCAAACAAGAAGGAGGAAAGGTTTGGTGGATTTGTGATTTGAAGACTCGTGTAGACCGAGGCATAGTTCACATTTTCCAAGTCCTTTTTCACTTCAGATATCGCAAATGGACTAATCAAATTAGTGAGAATAGCTTTACACTTTGTCTTAGCACACGAATATTTTGGTTCGAAACCCTTTTGAAGCAGTTTAGACGTGCAGTCTGCCGAGCGATATGTTTGGTTAAGTTTAACAGTATGGAATGCAAAACTGCCTTCAGAAGCTGCCAATTTCTGTTCAGCTGACTCCAGTTCAGCTCCTCGAAAGAAAGTAGTGAGAAATGAGCTGGATGCAGCAGCATTGTCAGCGAATTTATGCTTCTTAATATCCAAATTGCGTACAATCTCGCTTTTCCCGCCGTTTGCTATTGAAAACAAAGCTGAAAATTTGGTGCAGCGAAGGTCGCTTTTCGATTTATCTGGTACTATAAATGGGTAGAGAAACTGCAATTCGGCATTTAGTACACATTTACCTTTAACTATCGGCATGATTACCAAGGCTAGCTTAAACCACACTCTCTGATCATGTGGATAATCATCAGTACCGTTGCCTACGTTATACTCAAAGCCGTGAAAGAGTTGTTGTCACAACGCCAGTACACAACTACACTGCTCCAAACTGCTCCCCCCGTTGTGAAAGTAACGACCGCAACGACAACCGGAAACGGCAGTGTTTATATTTGAAACTGTAGCCATCTTAAATTAAATATTCGTTATTTCTCGTTCGCTTTCATTCGTTTAAAACATTAATAATTACATATACCATATTCTGCAAAAGAAATGAAACCATTTATAATGCAAAACTATTTCGCAGTATTTTCGAAGGATATTTTATAAAAAGCAGGATATTTATACAATTTTCGAGCCTATTCGCAGACCGCAGGATAGGGTGATAAAAAAGGAGTATCCTGCGAAAAGCAGGACATCTGGTCACCCTAGCGCAACGACTGTCGTTTGACTTTCATACCCACGGAACGATTGTCGTTTGTTTGCACGCTCGCGGCCTTCTCGGGAAGGATGTAGTCAAACGGTGCTCAGTGTTGATAACCTCCGTACTTAGGAACTAATGAGTGACGGGTGTTTCGATAACCGGAGGGACAAGCAAAGGTTAGAAGCCGCGAAGCGGCCCTAGGCCTTTAGTTTCGCGTGGAAACACGATTGGTCTGGACTGGTTTTTGTCGTGCGGACGGTTTGGATAGGAACTGGACAAGACCATTGGTCTGGAGTAGTTCTTGCCGTGCGGACGTTAGGATAGGATTTGGACAAGATCTGTGATGTAGGCACGACAGCATCGCATTCTATGTGGTCTAGTGTTTGTAATACGAATTATAAGTTCCTTGTGTACTTTTACTCGCTACTTATGTTCCGTCCAATATGAGTTTCTTGTCGATTGTTGATTCATTATTGATGAAATGGAAAAATTGGCTGCCTGCAGTGGTTGTGTTATCAGGGCTTCTGACTTTGCAATTTAAAGGATTTAGTGGAGTTCTATCAACGTCACGGTTTGCTATCCAATAAAACACTTTGTGAAAAGTGCGGTAATGTTCCATTGCGTGTGATTAAGTGTGGCAAAAGAGTTGAAGAAATAGGCTTTCGATGTCGACGAGTCGAACGGGGTGTGCAATGTAGTTGGTTTGCTAGTGGAAGAAAAAAACCTTTTTTGAAGGCTCTGATTTGAGCTTATATGAAATTGGTATCCTTGCCGTCCTATGGTGCGTTTTGCCGAAACCCCTGGGTTCAAGCGTGAAACTAGAGTTTGGTTTCTCTGATACAACTATTGTGGATTGGTAGAAATCTTGTAGGTAGGTTTGCATAGCCTGGTCGACGATAATAAAAAAGAGAGGACCGGGTATCATAGTAAAAATCGCACTTGTTAGATCAGGAGAACGAGGGGAAAATAGACCAGCACTGATCACTCTGTCTGCAAACACTTTCGAGATTGTAAGAAGGTAATGTTCAGCTTTATGAGCAGGGGATGGATCTTGTTGAAACAACCTACGCGATTTTTCTTCTTCGGATGAACGGCGTTGAGCCCTTATTGAAGAGCTCATTTTATTAATCATTTATTTATTTCAGAGTACAGAGAATATTTCATTTTATTGAGTCTTGGTAACTTGCAGGGACCAAATACACTCGCAATACATTTCACAATCTCAACAGGAAGCTTGAAGTCGTAGGTATATTTGTTCGCAAGCTATATTAAGCAGGGATTTCTACATGACGCACCTGACTTTCACGTGCTTGGTTTAGAACAAGGAAATAATATAATACAACGGCGTGGACCAACGGACCACGTTTGCGGAAGCCCGGCGAGAGGCTGGAAGGTCATACGACACAAGTATGAATTAAGCGTCAGGCACGCGATATTTTGAACCAATGGAAAGCTAGCATCATTCCGATATTGACTATGCAATGGTTAAAGTGAAAGATGGCCCTAAACGAGCATACAACGGCGCCTGTGGAGACGAATTAATAAAAGCGACCAGCGCGTGGGCTGGCTACCCCATTGTTTGGCAGGAGTCTTCGAGGGTGTAACGCAGTGAGAAGTATACTTACTCGAGTGCGGAGTCAGATATTACGTATCTTGATCGTGTGGGGAATTCTAAATTTTAGCTCTATGCACTCAGACTGCACTGAATTACTCATGATTTAACATTGATAAATTTGCATTTAGTATCTTCGAATTTTAGACAGAACAGTTTCCGAGATGATCATTTGCACGCATAGTTGCCTGCCTATTTAAAAGTAGATTTTCCGAGGACACTAACACCACAGTTTCTAGTCCAGCATTTTTGTACTGTTTGCAAATCTTTGAGCTGTGACATAACAAAGTAGAAGTGTAGAGTGAGTGGGGAAAATTTGACCTAGTTACGGTGTTAGATAAGCGAAGAGGTGTCCCGCGGCAGAATGGGAACTGGTTTTACGCGGTTACTGGAAATTACCCCGACAGTAGAAGCTTTTAACTGGCAGGTTGTCTTGACCCAGTTTTTCAATAGTGTGATGATGATGATGATGATGATTGTTGTTTAAAGGGGCCTAACATCGAAGGTCATAGGCCCCTAATGGAACGAGAAAAACGACATGAGAGATGATGTTAAAATTTTAAAAACATATCCACTGACTAGAGGTTAAAAAAATGGTGATGGTGAAAAATAAGGGTGAGATTAAAACAATCAGTGGATCTAATACGCAATGCCTTATTTTCTAATAAAATAAGAGAATATACAGGAAAACTAAAGAATAAGGCATTGCCTGGTAGTACATAATTTACGTGAGACGTTAAAATAACACATTAAAATACGCAACACAAACTAAAATGAAGTCAATGGGATAAAAGCGCAAGTGACACAAAACACACTAGGACAAAGGACAGCATCACACACGATAAAACAGTCCACTATCCCTCATAAAGCGGACGACGAGGTCTGCTGACTGCTTGACATCACGCAAGATAAGGGAGATAGTACTCGGAAGGTTAAGACTACGGCGCAGATCGACCAGGTCCACACACTCCGTAAGGATGGGCACCACGGTAAGTTTCAATAGTGTGAATGAACGGATGTTTCAGTCAAGATCCGAACCAACAGAAGTAGCAAGACGGCGAGACCACATTTTTCTACGCCAGGATGGAGAACCAAGGACTGATCCAGTTTAATTTTGAAGGTATCACAGTCAATAGGGTTGGCTGAAAGAATTTGGAGCCGGCTACCCGCAGGCCGGCGGCCGAATCAACAAAAATATAAGTACTAGGTTTGCAATGTAATTATGTATGCGTGCACGTGTTTTAATGTAGCCAAGGTTAGTTCTATTATTTAATTTCAGTTTAGCTGTTGCTTAGAAGGACTACGTCCTATTTCAGTAAATGTTAGAAAGCTTGTAAATTTAAATAACTGTAAATTACATGTGGACTGGTTGCATGAGGTCAAAGCTTGCTTTTTATTTAGATTTTATATCTGTGTGGTTAACGCCATTCTTCTTGCAAGTCAGTTTCTTGCTTTTGCCTGTTTTTGATTTGTTTTCTTTTGAGATTTAAGACGCAGTGAACGTCTTCGGCTTTAAATACAAATGTAAACAGGATTTAAATTAAAGTCAGGAAGGACTAGATTCAATTGATTATGGGATTTTAAAGTGTACGAAATTGATTTATTGCGTGAAATGTGAATGAGAATGTGCGAGATGGTGGAGACTGGATCTGCAATTCAATTAGCGTCATCTTTATGGTTATTTGAATGTCAAGATGAGTGTGAATTAGTGATTGGTTCACGAGTTCCTCGAACGCAGTTTCGTATTCCAAGTTCCCAATATTAGAATCAGCTTTCTTTAAATATTGTTTTTATTATTATTAATGCGAATTTTTTGAGTTATAAGGATAAGATATTTCATAAGCTTTCAGTGTTGCATACATGATCAATGTCTATGTGGTAATTGATCAATTTCTAGTTATTTGATTGTTACAGATTTGGCCATTTCTTTATACTAAATTTTTACTTTACCAACACGAGTGCTCTGGTACTTGTCCAGTGCGGTGTTTGTTTCCTTTCTTGCGAGCACATGTTAGACGACGTCATTTATATTTATATCTGTTTGGCAACTTTAGGTTATGTGATATATTTTGTGTGATAATGAGTAAGAGAACGCGTTCCTCATTTGAAAGGCCTTCACTCTCATGGTGGAGTAACTTGCCTCGGGTAGATTTGTCAGCAGCGTGTGTTAAGGGTTGAACCAGGATGATTTTGGTATTTGCTTCATTATTTTGGGAGACTGAATCTCCATTTTTGCGTCATTCCGCCGTATGGTAGGCGAGGACGATGTATGTTTCTACCGAGGATAGTGGTATTTTGGTGGCCTATATTTCGTGTTGACTTTGTTGGTGTTTGTGCATGTCACTACAGTTGATACTGTTGACGAGTTTTTATATCGCGACGTTTAGTCTTGACTTTCTTTTATGATATGACCACGCTGAGTAGTATTTGTGTCATGTAATCTTTTTCAGAGACCAACGTGGAGTTATTTTTTGAAGGTTGAAGTCTACTCTGTTTTTTCTAGAATTTTTTGTCATGTAATTTATTTCAGGAATCCACGTTGATTTATGTGTGTCGTTGTGAAGTCCACCAGATGATTGGTTTTGTGTCACGTAATCTATTTCAGGAATCTACGTTCAATGGGAAGTGATTGCTAAAAGTGTAAAATTTATTTCCGTATATTTTTCCTTCGAGACTGCGACTGAGTGATAATTGCGTAAATGCAGCATGCTTTTTGTGGTGAGACCTGGAGAATATGGCAACATGTTTTAGTGCTATGATTTGTGTATATTTACCATTCATATGATTTTATTCGTGTGTGTTTTCAATCCACAGTGTTTTTGTTGTGCTCATGAGTTCAGTCATGATTAAAGCGTATATATTAGTAGGATGTTTTACCACTCAGCGTAGATTTATTGTGTACCCAGTTAGTTTAGTTACTTTTCTCCCCAACGCGAATAAAAAACGTATTTTTCTTTAAGGTTAGGGAACCCTACTGCAATGTCAAGTGTGCAGGAAAGGGGATACGTAGCTAAAGTCGAAAGAATTAAGAAAACAGCCAGAAGCGTGGTGCGAGCACGCAAGCCAAAGTGTTGAAATAATAAAATTCAAGAATTTTTCCTTGCTAATATTAAGTAGAGTATGTGTGTCGTCATACGCTTGTTTATATGTAACATATTTTGATTCTCAAGATGAACTCTATAAGGTGAGAGAAAGATCTGAGTCATGTAAATTTTTCTTGTTACATTTGATGATTTTTTCTGTCTTCCGTATTTTCTTGTTTATTTAGAATGAACTTGTTTTCCTCTAAACTGACGTCAAGTTTTGCCTTGTGTTATTTGTAGCTATTAGTCGACCTCACCATGTCCACATTAGTTATATGTTCCCCATCAAATCCAGAGTATATATTTTTATTAATTATTTTTGTAGTTCGAACTGAGCACGCCTGGCAGCGGCTGTCTAGTCTGGGGCAAATTACCTTGATGGTAGAAACGGGGACAGCGTCAAAATATCATCTTGGTACCTCTCAACATTTACTGTCGTCTTGAAAAATAACAAGCCCAATTATTTGTCTTGCATTAACAGCACGCCAAATACCAATCTTTCTGTCATAATGAGGAACACCAATAGCGAGTGTTGTGATAGTTCACATGACCATTAAGATGAAGTCAGGAATTTTACATACGAAAATATGAAGTTCCGTATGTAACTGTCTCACCATGTTAACAGCCGAGATTCAGACTGACGACTGATGCTTGCCAGGTCAAACATGTGCAGGCTGCTTGCAAGTTCAAGAATTATTTGATTAGTTGTCAGTGTTGCCAGCAGTGCATATATTAGTCATTCGTTCGTTTTATTCCAGTAGTAGAGTTCCGAACTGGACATTGTATTGCCACCTGTTGTGAGAAGCGTACACTATTTGGCGCTATTTCTTTCGTTCAATTATGACACGAAGTCATGAAGAGTCGTTTCCTCTAAATCGGATGAATGAACGAAACCTGGAGGCGGAGTGGCCCGAATATCTCGGATCGTTCTAACCTTCCCACTCCTAACTCGTGAACGAAGGACTGTCAGTTGGGAGCGGCAGCGAACGAGCTAGTTCCCACAGAAAAGTGCTAATTCAACCCCTCACAACAGTGAAGTTGCCAGTTATTTCCTGTGGGCGAGTGAATGATGCTGCTTGACACGTATAGCTCGCCCAATGATGTTATGGTCTCGAGTGGTCTGCGAAATGCTGCCATACAGCGTAATTGCATCTTGTACAGAATAATTGATCTGTTTAGTGCCTTTCATTGCTTATGAATTAAGTGTTGAACAGCACATTCTTGTGTGCTGCAGACTTTTACATTACATTTTCACCAACACTTTGAAGATTCACGAGGCTGATTTTCAGAGAGTGAGCCAGAATATCATCACACGCATTTACAGTCTGAGAGAGAGCATTTTCAACACTTGCTGTAAGGAAACTTTAAAGTTTTTCAGTCTGTCGAAAACACTAAGTAGAACACTAAAATGTACCAAAAATACACGCTATTAAACAAAGGATGACATGTTTCGTCCTACAAGGACATCCTCACATTTTATCAAATCAATTTAAATTATCCGCATGGCAACACGTCACGAGTTAACACGGTACATGGGTCATAATTGCGGTAGGTAACAGGCGAATTCGGGTTTCTGAGGTCCACAGTGTCGAGGGTGAAACTTCAATATCGCAGAGAAAATGTTACTAACCGCACGGGAAAACTACAGGTAATTAACGAACGGACATCACGTCACCTCTGATGAACCATACTGGGCGCTCGACGAGCTACTGTGGGTCAGATCCATTTGAATGTTGGGAGTAATGATCCATTTCTAGCAGGACTGTAAGGAGGCACGACGTGCATGGGCCCGGGAATGGACCATGGAACAGTGGCGGCGTGTAGTATGGACCGATGAATCCCAGTTCCAATTGTATCGAGCAGATAGGCGCGTGAGAGTGTGGCGTATACCCCACGAAGCTACAGCTCCTGCGTGTCAACAAGGTTGTGTCTAGGCGGAAGCTGGCTCAGTTCTGGTCCGGGCGGCATTCTCATGGTCGTAATTAAGCCCCATTGTCCGGCTTCAGGGAGCGCTGACAGGTGCACGTTATGTGGACATTCTCTTAGACCATCTTCATCCATTTCTGGCCCTAGAGTACCCTGATGGAGATGCCATGTTTGAACAGGACAATGCGCTATGTCACCGCTCTGTGGTGGCACGCAAGTGGTTAGAGGAGCACTCCAGTGAAGTTACGACCATGGATTGGCCCTCCAGATCCCCCGATATTAATCCACTCGAGCATTTATGGGATGCTGTCGATGCTGGTGTACGCTCCATGAATCCCGCATCAATTGCACAAGACCACTGCGGGTAGCGGTGCGAGATGTGTGCGTCCAGATCCCTCTAGAACGATTCCAATACCTTGTAGAGTCTACTCTTCGCCGTACTGCTGCCGTTTTGAGGGCTCGCGGAAGAACAACTCATTGATAACATCACATTCGGTGTCTTTCCATGACTTTTAGCCACTCAGTGTATGTACTGTACACTTTGAATGTTCTCTTCTAGGATGCGTAGGTAGTTTCGTGGGTTTTGCTCTGACGCTGCTCTAATGCATACCATTTCTTCTCTTATTCTAGGTGCAGACCGTCTGTCACTTTGTTTTAGTTTGCGATACATAAAGAAACCTAATCTACGGGCTAAGCTACTAAGTGAGAAAAACCAGACGATGTATATGGTGAGCATATTTAACAAGGGAAGTCAAAATTAATTGGAAGATAGATAAATGTCTTTATTTGCGTAGTTAAGGCCATTGCTGTCAGATTTTTTATTATGGACACTCGAGTTTAGGCTTTAATTACTAACGAACCGATAGACCTATTTCAAAATGAGTTATACCATTATCTTCGATGTTTAATTCTGCTTTAGAACGTATAAGATAAATATTGTTTTTGCTGTTCATTAGTTATTTTTTATTTGAGGTTGTAGTAAATATTGTCCGGATTTTTGCTTCTTATCTAGGAACCGAACACCTAAAAATATATTCATGGAAAACTACTTGTCTCATGGTAACGAAAATTTTATATCTTAGAGCCATATGTTTTCGTAGTGTAATACTCAAGTTACATTTTTTTCAACCACCCCAAAGAAAGTTCTTATCATTTTTCTACAGCAACGTTTTCTCGGTCCAGTATAGTCGTAAAAGAGGAAATTTGTGTTTCTTATGAAGCACTCAGTCGTGGTTATCAGATACCAAAATCATTGTAACCGTACGGTGTGATACAGTGTGATACTGCGATTATCAGCAGTCTTAGTTGCTGAATATCTTATTTACTGAGTTCGGTATGTCATTTCACTGTTATGGATGTTTTTGTGTTTTCTCTTGTAATGAGTTGTGTTTTGTTGTTTTGCCAACGAATATTACTTACTTATATTTTGTCATTGTGAAATGTACTGGCGTAGGCCTACGTAAGTTGGTCGATTAATTGTTTCGATTTTTTTACATGTAGCATACACACATCATCATTGTAGACCGTTATGCCTCTCATGTTCAGTCTGGAAGCTTCTGTGAATTTACTAAACGTCGCCACAATCCTTTATTTGGAACTAGCGCTGTGGCCTCATTTAGTTCTATACCTCGTATCTTTAAAACGTTAGAAACTGAGTCTAACCTTCGTCGTCTTTGTCTCCCTCTACTTCTCGCTACTTATATGTCTGTTACTTCTAACACATGAATAAGATATCCTGAGTCTACGCAGCTTTCACTCCCGTAAAGCGAAGTTAGTCTAAAACAGACCGATGTAAAAATAGTCCGGGAGCTGACATCCTTTTTACAGAATAGTGTTGATCACAACTGCGAGCTCACTGAATTAGCTTTACTGCACCGTGATCAATCTCGCTTACTATGCTACCATCGTGGGAGAACACACATCCTAAATACTTGAAATAATCTACCTGATCCTGATTTGTATCTTCTGTTCCTTCAAATTCAAAAACAGGTCGAAGTCACAAGGACTCTTGTCTGGTGAGTACGGAGGGTGTTCCAGGACATCCCAATGGCACCGCTGCAACAAGGAACACGACAGGGGGATCGTCTTGCAATAAACGTGGACGTTTGCGTCACATAGCTGGACGCCGAAATCACCAATAGTAGTCATTGTTGACGGTGTGTCCCTCAAGCACAGCATGGGTAATAATAACACCCTCCTAGTCGTATGCCACAATCAGCATAAGTTTCACCCGACTCGGTTCCTGTCGAAATTTATGTGGATGTGGCGAAACTAGATGGCGCCATTCATACGAATTACGTTTTAATTCAGGCTCGTAACCTCGTGTTCACGTCTCATCAATGGCGACAATACGCTGCATGCAGACATGCGTCTCTTTCGTTGCGGTATCTGACCAGGTGGATGGCATTTAGTGCATACCGGTGCCATTTCTGTACGTCGGTGATTTGATGTGGAACCCAACGGGACGCAATTGTCCTCATTTTAAAACATTTCTTTAGCATGTGCCACACCATTTAACAACCGAAAACAACCTCAACGAATAACTCAAGCACAGTCCATCGATGGTCTACGGAATCGAGACCACTCACGATGTGCGGTGCAAATGTGCAGCCTCATTCCGACCCGCACGAATCGCCTTGACACATTGTGCAACCGTCCTATGCGGTAATGTATTTTCACCGCGGGTTTCACCTAATCCTCGGTAACATTCTGATGCATTCTAATGTTGAAAACATTTCTTAACAGACAAAGTAGGGTGAATGGCAATAGGAAACGTGGCCTGCCATTATCATCAAAACGAGTACGTGTAAAACCCAATGAGGCGAATCCGATACTTCACACGATCTCGTACCTTACCGGAGCGCAGAGCTACTGAAGTCCGATAGGCCTCCTTTTTCTAGATATAGCAGTCTTTCCTTATTGAACACTGTCGTGACACATTGCCTGGAAGTTATTTATATTTTAAAGCTTTCATATTGACATAGATATCAGTATGCTGGGATCAAGTCGTGGGCTATCACTACACTTAGGTTATCCCTTTTCGAAAGTCGGTTTAGTGAACATCAAGCTGTAGCCAACAGCCAACGGAGTAGCCTGCTGTTTAGTCAGGGGTATTTCATAGCTACTGGTAATACTCAACAGCTGACCAGTGAACATTGTAGCACAAGGCTTAGCAAATTAAAGTCCGGCTTTGTGGATGGATGGATAGAATGCTTGCCTTTGGTCCGATGGCCCGGGTTCAATTTTCAGAAATACCGCAACGTACTCTTAATTCCCTTGGCTTGGGGACTGGGGGTTTGTGACGTCTTCGCCATTACTTTCATCCTCATTAGGTCACCACAAGGCCTATACATATGCCATGCACCATTATTATTCTTAAATTAACATTTTGAATTTTACAGCATTATTAGCGGTCGTACCCATTCTTCACTGATTTGTTAGCTTCCTCGAGAAATGGGTGGTGGTGGTCGACCCATGGGTTCTATTTCAACCGACAAAAGAGAATACTTAGCCTGAAAGATTGCATTTAATTTCAGCAGATTTACCTATTAAGAGAAAGCTATATTACTCGTATAACAACAGCCCTGCACCGTCTTCGTACAAGGAAGTAGAAGTAAACGGGAGTGAAATATGAGCACTCTGTTATCTGTGAGTACGAGGTGAGGAAGTATATATGTCTGTTAGCAGTGGCGATCTGACCGAGTGAAACCTCCCCGGTCCCCGCACCTGGTGGACATACAGGAGCAAGCCGCGTGAGGTGAGTCGAGGGGAAGGGGCGAGATCCTGGGTTGCAAGGTCTGTGTCCGATGTCTTGCTCTCAGAAACACGTGCGACGTTTTTACTCATTCCTTTCAAGTTTTGTAAATGGAACAATGTGTCAGATGCTTACATTATAATGGGCTTTAGATTTCCATCGTTCATGTTTGAGGTTTTGGCTTCACCGAGAGTCTCGGTAGCCCTCAGTATACGCCACTGATGGAGTTTTGTTTTTGCTGGGATTGTCTTATCTGGAATTAGTCTCATCAATTTCGCGGCACCATAACTATGGCAACCAATATACACTAGGTCAGTAGCGTCTTCTCACTGTGCGCTTTCTTCCTGTAACTAAGAACTTGAGAACATCTCTTATCAAGTAAACCCCGATCTACTCCTCAGTCCAAAACTCTTTGAACTGGCCGAAGAACGAACCCAGGGCCAATGAATAAGAGTGAGGGACACTACTTCTACACCATAGGGCTGGCTAATCTATGTAAAGAAAGTTATAGGGGGTCCTCTGTCTGTCATCATTAGTCGTTTTGCTTATTGCTGAGCGTCGAGACCTCATAACGCTCTCATTTCTGCGTTGCAGCCTTGACGAGATGTTTCCATCCAGAAGAGCTTTCTGCTGTCCTTAACACGATCTGAAAGGTAGGCCAGTGATCTTCTTCGCCTGATCTAACCATCTACTTGCTGTTCTTCCCCGTGGTCTACTGCCTTCAGCTTTACCTTGCAAAATCGTCTTTTCCAAATTCTCTCCTTCTCTTCTGAAAATGTGACCAAGGAAGCGAAGGTAACACTCACGCACATGGGAAGATAGATGTTTCTTGATGCTCAGATCATTCAGAATGGAAACAGTAGTTCTTCCTTACGTCCAGTGTACACGCAGCAGTCTCCGCCAACACCACATCTCAAACGCATCAATTGATGTTTGTCTCTAGCATTCACGGTACAGGTCTCACAGCCGTACAAGAAGACTGAGAACACTAGTGATGCCACCAATAGAATATTGCTTGAGTACTAAGGGTGGCTGTTAATATTTAAACAGTACCATGGAGTGTAGCCCATTGTTTCACACAGTAAGGTGTTTTCTGGCATTTGTAATAATTTTTACTGTATTTCTCTTCTACTTGCAGTTTCTACTTTAATTTATTATTTCTACCTCGTCTCTTTAACACCACTATTCGTTTTCTAATCTAAGAATCTCTGCGCCTAAATTTCTTCTCTGTTACCGCTTTTTAAATCCCTAACTGGTATCATCTCAATTTAGTGAGGGATATTTCATTTTTTTTCAATTCATCCACTTGGTATTTATATATTTTTCTATACGGCTGTCCTCAGTTATTATCCTATCTTCGAGTAAAGTCAACTCTCTTAACTAATTACTTTGTTCCTTAATTTTTCCGTACGTATGCGAGTGCTAATCCAGAAAACTGCACTCTTTCTTTTGAGGAAAAAACCCGAAGATGTTCAATTGTGTACCTTTTTGGCCTCGAGAAATATAAAAATATGGAGGCAATTTGAATGACGGTGCAGACCTTCGTTTCGGGATAATTGGTGGCTTAACTGCGAGTCGTATCACAAAACAAATTATTCAATCACGTTCCATTTGGAGCGATCAAAAACTTTGGTCCTATGATATTTTGTCGTATCCCGACCCCTTATACGTTAGATAGAGCTGCATTTCTGAATTATATTAAAATCTCCCCAATACGATTGTGACTGGAATTAGGAAAAGTGGCCTGTTTTTATGATAAAAACTCCCCATATTCATTGTGAATGCCAGTAGACAAGTCAGCCTGCCGTTATAGTAGATACTCCCGAACTTGATTGTGAATGGCAATAGGAAACGTGGCCTGCCATTATCATCAAAACTCACCAACGCGCATCTTACATCGGAAGCAACGTATGGAGACCTCCCTGTGGTTTTCCTCCCATAGAGCTAAAAGGCATGCTATTTAATATAATCTTACTGACTGCGTGTACAGGATTTACGTTGAAATTCCTATACAATGTCGAATTCTGTACTAAAGCAAGGGTACATTTGCTAGTAACAATAATAATTAGTTTAGTATTATAGTTACAAGGTCTAGAAAGTCTTTCATTTTCTCACAATTCATGAGCCTTGCCATTCTGTACGGAACTCTTTGTCTCCCCTGTGGGATGAGTCAAAGGATGCATTATCTTTACCTCCTGCATGGCATAAGAGGCTACTAACAGGGGAGCAACCAAAGAATTTGTACTCCTTCTTTCTTCCTCTAAGTCAGAAATCATATCTATGATTCTATGGTTTTCCGTGAAGTGGAGAAAATATACGAAAATGAATTTTAATTTCAATACTGTTCTGAGAAATAGATATGATTTTACGTGCAAATCGTATAACTGCGGGTAAATCTACCCCCTCTGGGTAGGGGTCGCAGACGAAGAATATACCCGCGCTATACCCTGCCTGTCGTAAGAGGCCACTAAAGGGGCGACCAAGGCTTGATTGGATGAGAACCATGAGACTACTTGTAATTAGTACCATCACGCGGGGAACACCATGGGTCGAGTAGTACCATGATGTTTGGTACACAATAGATTTGTGATTAGGAGCAACAGGCGGTGGTTCACTGTGGGTTTACAGTACGTGTCATTAGTACCATTATATACGGAACACCACGGGATTACGTTGCCTGTGATTAGTACCACTGTATGAGCGACACCTTGGATCCGCTTTGCCTGACATTTTAAAAATTATTATCATTAACAAATACATCGCAAATGGGAAACATCCCGATGGCAATGGTCACTTAAAGTAGTGTAATAATAAAGTAAGGGTTACATAATTACTCAACAAACAAACAAACAAACAAACAAACAAACAAACAAACAAACAAACAAACAAACAAACAAACAAACAAACAAACAAACAAACAAACAAACAAACAAACAAACAAACAAACAAACAAACAAACAAACAAACAAACAAACAAACAAACAAACAAACAAACAAACAAACAAACAAACAAACAAACAAACAAACAAACAAACAAACAAACAAACAAACAAACAAACAAACAAACAAACAAACAAACAAACAAACAAACAAACAAACAAACAAACAAACAAACAAACAAACAAACAAACAAACAAACAAACAAACAAACAAACAAACAAACAAACAAACAAACAAACAAACAAACAAACAAACAAACAAACAAACAAACAAACAAACAAACAAACAAACAAACAAACAAACAAACAAACAAACAAACAAACAAACAAACAAACAAACAAACAAACAAACAAACAAACAAACAAACAAACAAACAAACAAACAAACAAACAAACAAACAAACAAACAAACAAACAAACAAACAAACAAACAAACAAACAAACAAACAAACAAACAAACAAACAAACAAACAAACAAACAAACAAACAAACAAACAAACAAACAAACAAACAAACAAACAAACAAACAAACAAACAAACAAACAAACAAACAAACAAACAAACAAACAAACAAACAAACAAACAAACAAACAAACAAACAAACAAACAAACAAACAAACAAACAAACAAACAAACAAACAAACAAACAAACAAACAAACAAACAAACAAACAAACAAACAAACAAACAAACAAACAAACAAACAAACAAACAAACAAACAAACAAACAAACAAACAAACAAACAAACAAACAAACAAACAAACAAACAAACAAACAAACAAACAAACAAACAAACAAACAAACAAACAAACAAACAAACAAACAAACAAACAAACAAACAAACAAACAAACAAACAAACAAACAAACAAACAAACAAACAAACAAACAAACAAACAAACAAACAAACAAACAAACAAACAAACAAACAAACAAACAAACAAACAAACAAACAAACAAACAAACAAACAAACAAACAAACAAACAAACAAACAAACAAACAAACAAACAAACAAACAAACAAACAAACAAACAAACAAACAAACAAACAAACAAACAAACAAACAAACAAACAAACAAACAAACAAACAAACAAACAAACAAACAAACAAACAAACAAACAAACAAACAAACAAACAAACAAACAAACAAACAAACAAACAAACAAACAAACAAACAAACAAACAAACAAACAAACAAACAAACAAACAAACAAACAAACAAACAAACAAACAAACAAACAAACAAACAAACAAACAAACAAACAAACAAACAAACAAACAAACAAACAAACAAACAAACAAACAAACAAACAAACAAACAAACAAACAAACAAACAAACAAACAAACAAACAAACAAACAAACAAACAAACAAACAAACAAACAAACAAACAAACAAACAAACAAACAAACAAACAAACAAACAAACAAACAAACAAACAAACAAACAAACAAACAAACAAACAAACAAACAAACAAACAAACAAACAAACAAACAAACAAACAAACAAACAAACAAACAAACAAACAAACAAACAAACAAACAAACAAACAAACAAACAAACAAACAAACAAACAAACAAACAAACAAACAAACAAACAAACAAACAAACAAACAAACAAACAAACAAACAAACAAACAAACAAACAAACAAACAAACAAACAAACAAACAAACAAACAAACAAACAAACAAACAAACAAACAAACAAACAAACAAACAAACAAACAAACAAACAAACAAACAAACAAACAAACAAACAAACAAACAAACAAACAAACAAACAAACAAACAAACAAACAAACAAACAAACAAACAAACAAACAAACAAACAAACAAACAAACAAACAAACAAACAAACAAACAAACAAACAAACAAACAAACAAACAAACAAACAAACAAACAAACAAACAAACAAACAAACAAACAAACAAACAAACAAACAAACAAACAAACAAACAAACAAACAAACAAACAAACAAACAAACAAACAAACAAACAAACAAACAAACAAACAAACAAACAAACAAACAAACAAACAAACAAACAAACAAACAAACAAACAAACAAACAAACAAACAAACAAACAAACAAACAAACAAACAAACAAACAAACAAACAAACAAACAAACAAACAAACAAACAAACAAACAAACAAACAAACAAACAAACAAACAAACAAACAAACAAACAAACAAACAAACAAACAAACAAACAAACAAACAAACAAACAAACAAACAAACAAACAAACAAACAAACAAACAAACAAACAAACAAACAAACAAACAAACAAACAAACAAACAAACAAACAAACAAACAAACAAACAAACAAACAAACAAACAAACAAACAAACAAACAAACAAACAAACAAACAAACAAACAAACAAACAAACAAACAAACAAACAAACAAACAAACAAACAAACAAACAAACAAACAAACAAACAAACAAACAAACAAACAAACAAACAAACAAACAAACAAACAAACAAACAAACAAACAAACAAACAAACAAACAAACAAACAAACAAACAAACAAACAAACAAACAAACAAACAAACAAACAAACAAACAAACAAACAAACAAACAAACAAACAAACAAACAAACAATTCCATGGTAAGAAAACATTACAAGAAATACTACTAGTTTAACTTTCTAAATCCAGCGTCATTTTATACTAATTCACACACAACTTAAGTATTTCCAGTACTTAACACTACGGCTTACAATACTAAAGGTTGAACTTACTACTAACTTAACACTACACGTGATAATAAAGTAAAGTTAAAAACATTAGTACCCACTATGTGAGGAACACTAAGGGTTTGCGTTGCCTATGAGTGGCACCATTGTATGAGAAACCACCAATCAATCAATCAATCAATCAATCAATCAATCAATCAATCAATCAATCAATCAATCAATCAATCAATCAATCAATCAATCAATCAATCAATCAATCAATCAATCAATCAATCAATCAATCAATCAACCAATCAATCAATCAATCAATCAATCAATCAATCAATCAATCAATCAATCAATCAATCAATCAATCAATCAATCAATCAATCAATCACTACTGACCTGTATTTAGGGCAGTCGCCCAGGTGGCAGATTCCCTATCTGTTGTTTTCCTAGCCTTTTCTTAAATGATCGCAAAGAAATTGCAAAATTATTGAACATTTCCCTTGGTAAGTTATTCCAATCCCTAACTCCCCTTCCTATAAACGAATATTTGCCCCAATTTGTCCTCTTGAATTCCAACTTTATCTTCATATTGTGATCTTTCCTACTTTTAAAGACACCACTCGAACTTATTCGTCTATTGATGTCCTCCCACGCCATCTCTCCAGTGACAGTTCGGAACATACCACTTAATCGAGCAGCTCGTGTATTTTCTCCCCAGTCATCCCAGCCCAAACTTCGCAACATTTTTGTAACGCTACTGTTTTGTCGGAAATCACCCAGAACAAATCGAGCTGCTTTTCTTTTAATTTTTTCCAGTTCTTGAATCAAGTAATCCTGGTGAGGGTCCCATACACTGGAACCATACTCTAGTTGGGGTCTTACCAGAGACTTATATGCCCTCTCCTTTACATCTTTACTACAACCCCTAAATCCCTCATAACCATGTGCAGAGATCTGTACCCTTTATTAACAATCATATTTATGTGATTACTCCAATGAAGGTCTTTTCTTATATTAACACCTAGGTACTTACAATGATCCCCAAAAGGAATTTTCACCCCACCAATGCAGTAATTAAAACTGAGGGGACTTTTCCTATTGTGAAAGTCACAACCCAACTTTTAACCCCATTTATCATCATACCATTGCCCACCGTCCATCTCACAACACATCGAGTTCACCCTGTAGCCGCTCACAATCTTGTAACTTATTTATTACTCCGTACAGTATACCATCATCTGCAAACAGCCTTATCTCTGATTCCACTTCTTTACACATATCATAGATATATATATATATAAGAAAACATAAAGGTCCAATAATACTGCCCACTACGGATCTGGATATTGCCTGTAATTAGTAACACTATATGAGTGACACCGTGGGTCTACATTGCCTGAGGTCATTACACACTATGTGAGGAACGCTACGGGATAGTAGGAGTCCCTGTGATTGGTGAGAAACACCATAGGTATGCGTTACCTATGCGTGTTACATTGCCTGTGACTTTTGCCACAATGTGTGGAACACCGTGAGTCTACTTGTGATTAGTACCGCTACATGAGAAATACCATGGTTCTACTTTACTAGTGATAAGTACCGTTATGACGGGCCGTTGACATGGATTTTGGACCCCTTAGACAACAAGCATAATCGATGCGGAACTGTGCTTTGGAAGCTGCCCCTTGGTCAGTATATACTATTGTTTTAAGATAGTTCTGGGAAGGTGGGGCATTGCGGGTTGAATCCACTGATTTTAAGTTCATAATCACTGTTCATATTCTCTTTTTTGAATTCTAGTCAGTGGACTAATTTTGGAATTATTTTGAACCTTCAATATTGTGAGCTGGGTCTACTGATTCTTTTAAATTCATATTCATCCATTCATTCTTCATCATCACGTTTTGAATTCTGGTCAGTGGACTTTCAAATTGTCATACGTTTCGTCTCACTTCGTACCATTAGTGACCGATAACCTATTTGTTAGGTCCCTTTAAAGAACAAGGATCATAATCTCCATCATCATCATCATCATCATCATCATCATCATCATCATCATCATCATCAACATCCGCGGCTAAAACTGTACATCTAGCAACTCCACTTCACGTAGTCTTATGTTTGTGTACCGTGGGATCTTCTACACGTTTGGCATATATCAGGTACTATTATCATTATGAAGTACGGATACCTTCCGTACGTTCTCTCCTTCTTTCACTGACGTGGGCGCTTATGACCTAGTTCGGTTTTATGAGCTAAAATTTATGAATTTGGGGGAGCGAAGTTGTAAGTTTTTCATCAATAGAATGCTGGTGTGTTGACGGTGTGGTGTTCGGGAGCACTCGGCAGAGGTCGGAGGTGCTCGGGGCGGCTCCAGCGCAGCCTCTCCTGGTGGGCCCGCTCGGTTAGTCAGTGAGTGGAGGCAGTGGATTGCAGCATGGCCCCCTCAGCCGGGGAGGCGTTGCGGGCCTGGCTGCTTTCCGCATTGGTAGTGCACGGGGCTGTGGCGGGCAACCCTGATGCCAAGCGCTTGTACGACGATCTGCTGTCCAGTTACAACAAACTGGTGCGACCTGTCGTCAACACCTCGGACGTGCTGCGGGTCTGCATCAAACTCAAACTCTCCCAGCTCATCGACGTGGTGAGTCTGCACGTTCATAGCTATTGGATATATGAGTGACGAGTGCCAACTTACGCCCTGTGATACCTTATATGATACTAGCTTTTTACCGGCTTGAGTTTCGTCAAAGTGGAACACAACGGTGTACCAGTTTTAAATACCGATAATGCAGTAAAATGGATTTGAAAACAAATAAAATTGGGTAATACCTTAGGGAACACAAATAGGTTAGATTCTAATTTTCTTTGAAGAAACTCATAGGGATCTTCAACCTGTACGGCAGGAGTTTTAACTGGATGTACCCCTGCTGCTGCTGCAAACCCTGTGGCAGATTTGTTATGCGGGCGGAGTAACTTCTAAAGTTCATTGAAGAAGGATGGGATGTACTCTGTTTCTAAAAAAATGTCGTCACTACTACTACTAGGCAGCATTAATCCGAACCTCAGGAATTCTTTTCCCGTACCTAGCGCAGTGTTTCTAATGTTGATACGTATTATCAGTCCTTGGACTGATTTGGCGGAGAACGTTTTAAGGAAATAATATGTCCCGTCTGACTTTCTTGGCAGAGCATATACTTTGATATATTGATATACTTTGTGGGTACCTTTAATGATTTAGGCAGTGTAAACTGAGTAAGTGTTCGAATTTTAAAGTTTAGGCTACGTTAAGCACAGTCTCAGAAATACTCATACCTAGTGCAGGGTTTCTACTGTTAACAAAAACGAAAAAATTGAGACATTTTAAAGATGAGTATGTGATCCCGCGGATCGTTTTTTTGTGTGTGGAAATTTTATGCCTCACATTTCTTACGCATGTATCTCCCTGTGCGTGGGGAGGGGGCAGAATAATACCCATGGTATCCCCGCCTGTCATAAGGTGCGCAGGGGGCTCTGAACTTTAGAGCATGGATTGGCGACCACGGGGCCAATAGCTGAGTCCTGACATTGCTTCCACTTACTTGTGCTAGGCTCCTCACTTTCATCTATCGGTCCTACCTTCTTTGGTCAACTCTTGTTCTTTTTCGAGCCCGACGGTTTTATATTTGCGAATCATAGGGAGTCTTTCATTTTCACGCCCTTCGTGGCACTTGTCTTTCTTTGGCCCATACCTTAATTTTTCGAAGTGTCGGACACCTTCCATTTTTCTCTCCGATTAGTGTTGTATAGAGGATGGTTGCCCAGTTGACTTCCTCTTAGAACAATAATCACCACCACTTCCACTCTTACGAATGCAGTTTGTGGATTTTGTTAAGAGTTTAGGCAGCATTAAATCGGGCCTCGTTAGTAAACTTCCCGTACCTATAGTGGCGTTTCCGCTCTTAAGAAATAGAAAACTGTTATTGTGGGCGATCTTTTAACGATAGGAATGTCATCCTACGGAATTATTTTGTTGACCATTTTATGCTCTACAATTTTTAAACCGTATGTTTTGTGAATATCTTTATCGGGTTTTTGGTGTAATCCGTGAAGATAAGTGCGTGGCATCGTTTCCTTCGAGATGTTTCACAGAAATGGTAACCCCTCTGCTTCTCTTAATCAGAGCTCAATAATTAGAACTCAGCCACCTTCCATGAAATACCATCTAGATCAGAGGTTCTCAAACTGTTATGAGATTGTACTGCTCGCGCATGGCTAAAAGTTCAATATACCCCCACGAAAAGATCCCTAAATGATAGGTTTAAAATATGAGTAACTGGATTATTATTAAGGATTTATTAAAATTGATTGTAAACCATTATTTTAAATACATATCGTAAATAATATGAGATTGTGAGATTAAATAAATTTTTATAACACATCACAAGAAATTTAACAGTTTGTGTCCATATCAAGTATAATACAATGATAATAAAGTAATACAGGATATCCTGTTTGTAGGAAAGTTTCACAAAACGCTAGAATTTACCCTCAATATCAAATTAATAAATAAGGATGAATAATTCTGGAATTTAGACATTGCGAACCATCAAAATTTCAATGTGATGGGTGTGCCCGGATGGCGTGACACAGTTTTCCAATGTATCGTAGTCTAGGTGAAACTTTCAAGTAAAGCGAGGCTCTATATATACGTAATTAGCTTCGTATTTATTTCTATATTTCAAATTTTCTTCATACATCCCCTGAAGGCTGGTCGCGTTACCCACTATAAGTCTCAGGCGTACACTTAGGGGTACGCGTAGCACAGTTTGAGAACCACTGATCTAGGCAACAGTGAAAGCCGTGTAAATATTTGTCCATCAGTTCTGGAGTTTGAAAACTTTATAGCAAGGAAACACGTAATTAGCATCACTGTTAAAAACGTGATCAGATTCATAGGACTTCATTTTCTCATAATACAAAGGCAGAGGTGAATGTATTATCAAGGAATAGTCCGGCTCCTTGGTTGAATGGCCAGTGTAGTATTCGATTCGTAGATCCCCGGGTTCAATTCGTTTCCTTTTCCTTCTATACTGGAGGTTTTTTCTTCTTAATACACATCTGTCATCACAGTACCAACAACGCAACAGTGAACTCATTCCTCCACACCGATGCAACTTTTCATTTCAAAACGTCAACAACCCTTGCCCAGGATTCGAACCACGACTATCCAAGTGAAAGAGGTAGGGATGATGTCAGTCAACCGTAGTGTCCTTTAGCTATATTATCGAATCTTCTGTGATAGTAAGATTGATTTTCGTAATTGATAAACCCTAGGCATTTGATGGTGCGTCCGTAATGATTCTTTTAAGGTTTTCCTTAACGACTCTAGAATGGACTTCATTATGATCGCATTACTAACACAGTGGTTAATTCCACGTCGGCCGGATTAAAGGCATATTTAGGAGCCTGTTCAGACAAAACACCGAAAATAATAGGAAATATACGTTTGTGTTTTTCCTTTAGTTTTGGTTCTCAGGTAATTTTTTAAACCTAGAAGTAATGCAGTCGTCAGCAACATATACTTGTGAATATATTATTGCAAAGATACATATTTTAGTCAACGTCATAATGTTTAAAGTGAAATACTAACCACAGTAAAGTGACATTTTATTCCAAAATTCCACATGCCTTGGAAAAAATGGGAACCGCAGCCACCTTACTGAAAAGGCTACTAATGATGACACTCAGCCAAAATGTTACCAAATATTCTCTGAATGGGTAATTGATTTTCATCATAGCTGAACACTAAACATTTGACTGTACTTCCTTTATGATCATTTTAAAGATGTTAAATTAACAACTTGAGAATAGATTTCGTTGTTTACGTATTGTTAATACACTGGTTAGTTCCAGACAGCCAGGCTGAATGGTTCAGACGGTTGAGCCGCTAGCCTTCTGACCCCAACTTGACACGTTCGATCCTGGCTCAGTCCGGTAGTAGTTGAAGGTGCTCAAATACATCAGTCACGTGTCGGTAGATTTACTGACACGCAAAAAACTCCTACGGGAATAAATTCCGGCACCTCGGCGTCTCCAATAACCGTAAAAGTGGTTAGTGGGACATAACTCAATAACTTTATTATTAGTTTCAGGCAAACCATGTTAGAGGTATATTTAGAAGTCAGTATGAACATAACTTCGTAAACGAGTGGGCGCATCCATGATATACTTAGGTTCGGTCCACGTGCTGCTTTCTTTGAACATTGTAAATAATGTAGTCATCAACTACATTTACTGTACTTGTGAATATATTATCCCAAGGAAACTTATTCTAGCCACAGGTTCACGAGCTAAACGTGAAATACGAATATAAGAACTACAGAGAAGTGATTTTTCATTTTGAAACTTCGACACTCTTTGTTCAGAATTAAAACCACGACCGCCCTAGTGAAGAAGCAGGGATGATGCCATTCTGCCATAGTGATCCCAGAAAGTAACACCGTTTGAAAGTATGATTGATTTTTGTGACAGTTAAGCATTTGATGGTGTGCCGGTAGCGATTTTTAAATATTTATAAGGATCTCGTAGAGTTAAAAGGCTGCTCCAAGAAGTAGTATTTTATTGTGGAATCCTGTGGGTGTGAATAATGTAATATTAATAAGAACATTTTATTAAATACTAACAGTGGTACCCGTCGTTGTTGGAATAATCATTCAGCATGTGCTTGATAACAATTTTATTGTCCAAATCATGTTCCTATGATTCTAGAATGGACTTCATTATGACAGTGGTGTTTAGACTGTGGGGCCTAAGTGATTGACCTCCACAGTAAACGATGCATGAGCATTTGATGGTGCGCCCGTAATGATATTTTTGAGTCGTCTTTATCAAATCTTGAACGGAATTTGTAATGACCGAAATGTTAACAGTGTATTCATATACAGGTTTGTCAGATTAAAAACATCTTTAGAAGCCACTATGAATAGAGCTGCGATAATGAGAGGGTGCATTCCATTATTGCTTTCTTTAAATTAAAGGCTATAAATAATGCAGTCGCCAGATACATTTGATTGTAAATATTCTCAAGCTGAGTGGTGTGGCCACGCGGTTTGATTCGCTTGCACTCGGGAGATGGTGTTTTCTAACAGTACCGTCGGAAGGGCGGAAGATGATATGCCGTGGGTTGCCATTTGCACACCAGTGCTGATCTTAATTAAGGGCATGGCTGCTTTCTTGCCTATAGTAACCTTTTTCCATCTTCGTGTCGCCGAATATTTTCGACGTTACACCAGTGGCGAAAAGGAAGAGGTGGATATATTATGGTAAGGAATAGTCCGGCTCCTTGGCTGAGTGGTCAGCGTAGTAGTATTCGGGTTCGATTCAAGGCCGGGTCAACTGCTTATGGATAGTTCCTCTTCCTCGGATACTGAATGTTTGTATTCGTCTTAGTATACACCTGTCATCATCCTACCAACCACCAACTGAAACACACAACAGTGAACTGAACTCTGAACAGAACTTTAGCGTCTGGAAGGACCGTAAATGTGCGTCTAATACACATCAAGTGCCGACCTCAATAAATTTGGAAAATGACAAGGGAGCGTGTATCTATTGGGGGATATTCAGCCTGGGAAGTCACAACCCGCTCTACAGCAGCGATAACAGTCGTCTTTGCACTGGAATGGCTAGGAGTTAAGCCGGCAACTTGTACGTTCACGCCGTGAAGTGGGTATGCATACCTCTCAGGCGTTCTTATTGGCAATACTAACTGACTTTAGTCAACGTGACTGTTAATTAAAATCACGAGTCCTATAGATTCACCTTGAATGGGTCCGACTCGTTGGCTGAATGGTCAGTGTACTGGTCTTCGGTTCAGAGGGTCCCGGGTTCTATTCCCGGCCGGGACGGGGATTTTAACCTTCATTGGTTAATTCCAATGTTTGTGCTGTCCCTAACATCCCTGCAACTCACACACCACACATAACACTATCCTCCACCACAATAACACGCAGTTACCTACACATGGCGGATGCCGCCCACCTTCATCGGAGGGTCTGCCTTACAAGGGCTGCACTCTGCTAGAAATAGCCACACGAAATTATTATATACCTTGAATGCGAACAAAACGACGTGACTTTTCATTTCTAAACTTTCTCATACCGACGGTCATTCTAATAAAAACTTCAGGGATGGTATCTATCAGCTTTCACGTCCCCAAGATGTATTATCGAATCTTTTGTGAAAGTATGATCGACATGCATAATTTATGAATCATAACATTTTTAATAATTTTAAGAAAATGAGTGTTACTGTTCATCTCAGGAAGCCCGAAATCTATGGATTCAACACTATTTTCGATTATTTTTATATGCAAACCTCTCCCCACCTCCACCCCTCGGGGTGACTTACCACCACAGTGCTTTCTTTCCAGACAGTCATATGTGTAGTATAATCTCTTCTTGGCCTATCCTACATTCACGCACGTGCCCATTTCGAATACCAGGCCTGTATTCTACTTTAGAATCCTGGAGCTGATCTCGCCATGGTTACCGCTCGTTATTTCTTCATTCGATTTCTAAAGCGGTGTGATGCCAATATCTCCATAATGGTTGGTTTTTGGCCCTTTAAATATATAGAGAATGGAGAGGGCTGTAAAAATGTATTGCCGATGGGGTTACCCGCAAGGTCCTAAAATATAAGTATACAAAATTTGCTTCAGATTGATGGAATGGTATGGTATGAGACTGACGGACAGACATTATGCTTTATATATACAATATATATATATATATATATATATATAATTAATACATTCCTTAAGATTTTTGAAATGGATTTCATAACGACCCAATTGTTAACACAGAAGATAGTTTGAAGGCAGTATGAATAAAATTCTCAAAATGTGCATTTGTATTCTCTGCGCTGTGTTTCAATAGCACACGCACAATTTCATCAAGATGGCGTTGTTTAATGACTGGTTATCCAAATGCTTCCTACTAGCCTACTAATAATACTGTTACTTTTAGGCAGAGTAATCTCGGTGGCCATATCTATATTATATTCTTGACAGCTGGTCTAAGTTCGGCCCATAGAACCCCGGGTTCGATTCCCGTTTGGGTCGGTGATTTCCACTTGTCTTCGTGGCCACTTGGTCTTACTCATAAAATTTGAATTTATATTACAAATGAGTTTATTCATAATTAATATCCTTTATAATTTTTAGTGTATGGTGATGTGGTTAAGTGTAATGGAGTACAATGCGTTCTATATTCGCCACTATCAAAGTCAAGTGAATACAATTGTTTACAGCCTAGTCTGTATACTTTCTTCCTGCCCACTAATAGCGATTTTCATTAAATTCTGCTCTAACATATTCTCCTGATGCGCGTACATACCCACCTACGTACCGAGATCGGTAGCGAAAGTCACTTAAGTGCGGGCAGTATCCATTATTGGGGAGATAGTGGGTTCGAGCCCCACTGTCGGAGCCCTGAAGTTTGTTTTCCGCAGTTGCCCGTTTCCAAACCAGGCAAATGCTGGGGCTGTAACTTAATTAAGACCACGTCCTATTCCTCCCCATTCCTAGCCTTTCCTATCCAATCGTCGCCATAAGACGTATCTGTGTCGGTGAGACGTAAAAAATCCTACCTACGTACCTTGGATGGAAATTTAAAAATTAGATTTACTTCTTATTCTGGACATAACTGACACACAAACATACATTTTTAAAAGTTTTGACCAAACTACATCCAATACTCTTATATTATTTGAGTAATTTCTCATCGTAATCGGCATGCTACTTTTTTACAAGTTGGATTTTTCTTTCTTTTTCATCCCTCTCTTGAATGTTAGATATGAAATACAAAACTGGAACAGGTAAATCATCCAATTACTCTACCTAGGATGTGTATTATGGCCAGGATGGGGGTATAGTAAGTGAAATAGAATCAGTATGTAAGAATGTTAATGCCATTAACGCCATGAGTTCGCAGTTGCAATGAGTGGTATTCTGTATTAATTAAAATAATAATAACAATCCGCTATAACGCTGCAACACTGATGGACTATCAAAACACCAATGCTCATTCAGAAGATCTGAAGGTTATGAGATGATGTAAAATCTACTATGGAAGAGTAGGTCGCAGCAAATATTGGGCCTCACAGATGAAATAAGACCGTCAAAACGGCGTTTTACTCTCCGATACGTAATCTCCAGTATGGGAGGCGAGCGAATTATTCTCCACCTTGCAAACAGCTTGCACGTGTCCTACCTGGCAAGCATCAGTCGCCAGTCTGAATCTCAGCTGTTAACATGGTGAGACAGTTACCGTTGCAACACCGTATTTTCGTATGTTAAGGTTCTAGTTTCATCTTAATGGTGGTGTGAACAGTCATAATTCTCGCTATTGGAGTGCAGAAAATCCTAAAGGTGTGTATGAAGTTACTCATTATGATAGGAAGTTTGGTGTGTGGTGTGCTGTTAGTGCAAGACGAGTAACTGGGCCCATTTCTTAGAGACGACAGTAAATGCAGAGAAGTATCAAGATGACACTTTGACGGCCGTTTTCCATCAGCTGACGGAAGAAGAAAAATCGCGTGAGTGGTTTCAACAAGATTCAGCCCCTGCTCATACAACAGGAGATTCCCTTCTTACAATCTCAGAAGTATTTTCTTCCATAGTGATCAGTGCTCGTCTATTTCCCCTTCGTTCTCCACATCTAACAGTGTGTGATTATTACTTGTGGGGTAAACTGAAGGGAAAGATGTATCGAACAAATCCTCACACACTGGAGGAACTGAAGAAAACATTACGAATGGAATCAGAAACATTACAGTAGAAGAACTCATTTGTGTCAGCCATAATGTGGTTACCAGATACAATGTCTGTATAACCCAGGAAGAAAGACACTTCCAGCATCATTTATAAGGTAAGATTTCATATAATATTGTATACACGCTTAAAGCAGGGCGGTTGCGCGCGACATAAGTTCGGCTGAGGCAGCTGCCGTAGCCCAGAATACAAACACCGTGCGTTCGGTCTGAGTTATAAGAGAGACCCTGTATATCTGAACTGTACTCATTTATACATTTATTCAATATTGTCAGACTTTAACATTGGTGAATTATTATGTTGCTGGGTTCTTGATCTTGAGCAGTAGAAGGTAAAATGTATTGGGCGTGTAGATTCATTTAGGGCAGACGAGTTGAACAGAGAGAGAGTGCCAAAATGATTGCCAATTTATAGACACATAGAAAAACTGTGATTACTCGTCTTTCTGCCGAAGACGTATAGCCAAGCTGTTTCATTAAGCCATCATAAGAAACAAATGTTGGGGTTTTTCTAGGTACTTTGTATGTAAGGTGTCTAAGAAATTTTTTTCACTATTTCAATTTTGTTTCCATAGAGCTTATATCTGGAAATCCAAATGAGCGATGCGTTTTGCAGCCAATTCTTACAAAAAAGTTGTATAATGATCTTTTCGCCTCAGGATTAATGAAACTACGTGCACATCTCCTAATAAATCGTAACACTTGTAAATATCTGCAACTACTTCATTTATGTGTATAGAGAACGCCAAGATCTCTGACAGTATTCACTAACGACAACTTACTATTTGAAATAGTATTTGAGAGACTAACTTGATTGCCGAGTGAGTTGGCCGTGCGTTTAGGGGTGTGCAGCTGTGAGCTTACATTCGGGAAACTGTGTGTTTGAACCCCACTGTCCGCAGCCCTTAAGTTGGTTTTCCGTGGTTTCCAATTTTAACACCAGGAATATGCTGCGGCTTTACCCTAATTAGGACCACGACCATTTCCTTCCCACTCCTAGCCTTTTCCTACCCCATCATCGCCATAAGATATATTTGTTTCGGTGTGACGTAACGCCAGTTGTAAAAAGAAACGAATTCGATTTTTATTCCTGAAAAATACCGCGGCATGACACTTGAGTGTGTTAAACTCTAAATTTTTTATAACGCTTCAATGTGATATGCTATTCAGGACTTTCTGAAGAAATATACAGTCCTCCTGTGACCGAATGATTTTAAGAATTGTTACAGCGTCTGCAAATAAGAGTATGTTTTATTACTCTGTGCAGTTAGGAAGATCATTTATAAGTGTTAAGAATAGTAATGGTCCGAGATTTGAACCCTGTGGAACACTAGATCGAGTATTATAACACGGAAGTCAAATCTAATGCATTAAAGGAAAGCATTTCTCCAAAATAATTAAAATTAATATAACATATCCAGAAATGCAGTGGTATATGTCTATCAGGCATTATAACTTTTCTAATCATCGTCATCATCACATTATGCCGTTAATTGAAGGTAACTATTGTATACAGTATAGTAAAGTGTAATGCATTTGTGTAACTGCAGTGTATTTTAGCTCTGTTTCTTGCCTAATTAATATGAAATAGGCATTAAATTGTTATATTGTACAGTACATGGGACTGAAATACTTTGAATACCAGTACAGCATTGCCATAGTGTACAAGTGGGAGTATTCGTATGCATAATGAGCATTTGAATTGCTGTTCGTTCAAATAACTACCGCTGACAAGGCCGCTGAATCCAATTAAATATAAAACGGAAACTTGAACATTCACTGAAGCTAGATATTACCACAACCAGTTCATTGTAAAGTTTACATATGATATGTGAGTGATTTTCTCCGTCACCTCACTTTGGGTAGGGGTGAGTAGCAGGCTGATTGAAACGAGTGTTGAAATATTCCCATGATTCGAAGGAGTTTCAGTTTAATTATTTTATAAAACCCTCAGTTGTGCGTAGAATGAGAGGGTCACTTAGTTTATACAGTAGTCAATTACTGACCTTTGCACGGTTTATGCACTGAACAGCACGATAACGGTCACAATGCAGTCCACGCAAACACAGTTAGGATCTGGTAGAACGTAGACTTTCAGACCTTATGGTGGTAGCCACACTCCGCCAAATAATTTTCAAAATGGCAGAGGTCGTGGTATGCATCGGTTCATACCCTGTTCATCATGGCCTCCGTCTTGTAATATTCTGTTCGTATCTCCTCTTTCTCCATTTTCCTTTCTTCCACGAGCTTTTTCTAGCTAATCGTAAAAGGTGGTGGCTATTTGAATCCCAAATCATAGATCAGGAAAGACTCCTCAAAAGCTCGCAGACGAGTCTGGAGCTTGTACTCGTGTATGACGGTTGCCTTTGAGAATCGTGCCTTGAAACTTAGTTAACTTGAACCCAACGCAATCTAGCGGGTGGACAAAATAAAACTTGGATGGAAAATATTTACAATAGGAATGGCGCGGAATTGTTAATGAATATCACGAGAGATGCTAATCTTAGAAAAAGTGAAATATTGAGGATCCAAAAGTTCTGACTCCACTTCACTCCTTCACTTCAAAACCACCGAAAGAACTCAACGTTCGCCTTTATGGTGTCGTGGTTAGTGTGATTAGCTGCCACCCCCGGAGGTCCGGGTTCGATTCCCGGCTCTGCTACGAAATTTTAAAAGTGGTATGAGGGCTGGAACGGCGTCCACTCAGCCTCGGGAGGTCAAGTGAGTAGAGGTGGGTTCGATTCCCACCTCAGCCATCCTGGAAGTGGTTTGCCGTGGTTTCCCACTCCTCCTCCAGGCAAATACCAGGATGGTACCCAACATAAGGCTACGGCCGCTTCCTTCCCCTTCTCAGTCTACCACTTCCAATCGCCCCATCCCCCCACAAGGCCCCTGTTCAGCATAGCAGGTGATGTACTGGTCATCCTCCTACGTTGTATCCCTCGAACCAGAGTCTGAAGCTCCAGGACACTGCCCTTGAGGCGGTAGAGGTTGGATCCCTCGCTGAGTGCAAGGAAAAAAACAAGCCTGGAGGTTAAACCGATTAAGAAAGAAAGAAAGAAAGAACTCAACACTCGAAGGTTCGTCTACTCGCTTTAACGCAGGCACAACAGAAAATTTGTAAGGCTACAGATGCAGGTCCTTTCTGATAATGTTTCGACACGGCGATCTCTTAATTCCCACTTGCACAGATGAAAGGCGTTGGGAATTCGTGGACTCCGTTGCAGGCTTTCTCACTCACTCATACGCAATGGCACAGCGACGTACTGGGAAATATGCACGCGCTGACACGTGACAGCAACCGATTGTTGCATCGAAATCACAGTTCCCAGCATTTACTGTGATGGGCAGTTCTCGTGTTCGTCAATTAGGACGAATTCCGCGTCCCCCTGGCTGAGTGGCTCAGCGGGTTGAGGCGTTGGTCTTCTGATCCTAATTTGGCAGGTTCTATACTGGCTCAGTCCGGTGGATTTGAAGGTGCTCTAATACGTCAGCCTCGTGTCGGTAGATTTACTGGCACGTGAAATCACTCCTGAGGAACGAAATTCTGAGACCTCGACGTCTCGGAAAACCGTAAAAGTAGTTAGTGGGACGTAAAGCCAATAACGTTAATATTAATTCCGCGTCAGTCTTATAAATACTTTCCGAGCCAGTTCTATTTCACCCGCTCTGTATTGCCCATAAGTAAGAATAGGAATTATTTGTGCATCATATAGTGCCATTAAAACTTTCACTTGAACAGTGGTGCCGTTTCAAGTCGCCTTTTACGGTAGGCAGGGGATACAGTGTGTGTTACTACAGAGAGCAAACAGGAAGAGGTCCAGTCGTTTGAAGAGTGTAGTTATCGGTCAGAGAAAGACGAGGGCCACGAAGGGTGTGAACATGAAAGACTCCCTAGGCCTCACAAACCTAACAGAGTCGGGGTCGGAAAAGTCAAGATTTGGCTAAGGAAAGTCGGGTAGGAAAGATTAAAGTAAGGAGACTAGCACAAGTAAGTTGAAACAATGCCAGACTCAGCTATATCTCCGCAGTTAGGATAGATGCTCGCAAATAGAGAGTCCGTGGGGGCATTTGTATGTCCCCGTTTACGACAGACAGGGGGCACCGTGCGTTTTACTTCATCAGCCCCACGCAACGGGAGTTTTCGGTTGAACATTCCGCATCGACATTCTAGAGTCCATTCGGTATACTAGGTTAGTCCTTAAGTGGTTCGAACCCCGCTGTCTTTAGTCCTGATAATGGATTTCCAAATTTTCCATTTTAACGCCAGGCAGATGCTGAAGCTGTACCTTAATCAAGGATACGGTCGATTTATTCCCATTCCAAGCCTTTTTCTGTCCCGTCGTCGCCATAAGACCTGTTTGTGTCGGTGTGACGTAAAGCAAGTAGTAAAAATAAAAAATAAGAAAGTAGTCCTACATACATCTTCATTGTAGACCGTTACACCTTTCAGCGTTCAGTCTGCAAGCCTCTGTGAATTTACTCATCGCTGCCACAATCCTCTATTTGTAGCTAGTTCTGTGGCCTCGTTTAGTTCTACACCTCTTATCTTTAAGTCGTTAGAAACTGAGTCTAACCATCGTCGTCTTGGTCTTTCTCTATCCCTCTGACTCTCCGTAACATAGTCCATTATTCCCCTAGGTAACTTGTCTCCTCCATTCGCTGGTTTATGCGTTCATAATTTATCTCCTCATTCCGATACCCCCCTCCTATTGTTCACACCTAATTGTACCAGCAATCATTCTCGCTACTTTCACGTCTGTTACTTCTAACATATTAATATCATTTCCCGAGTCCACGCAGCTTTCACTCCCGTAATGCAAATTTGGTCTGGAAACAGACCGATTATAAAGATAGTTTTGCCGCCGAGTTGACTTTCTTTTTACAGAATACTGTTGATTGCAACTGCATTAGCTTTACTGCACCTTGATTCAATCTCACTTGCAATACTGTACCACCGGGCGAGTTGGCCGTGCGCGTAGAGACGCGCGGCTGTGAGCTTGCATCCGGGAGATAGTAGGTTCGAATCCCCCTATCGGCAGCCCTGAAGATGGTTTTCCGTGGTTTCCCATTTTCACACCAGGCACATGCTGGGGCTGTACCTTAATTAAGGCACGGCCGCTTCCTTCCAACTCCTAGGCCTTTCCTATCCCATCGTCGCCATACGACCTATCTGTGTCGGTGTGACGTAAAGCCCCTAGCAAAAAAAAATACTGTACTACCATCCTGGGAGAATCATCATCATTATTATATTGAATTCCTTCCAGCGAGCCGGTAGGATGTTTAAAAACGATGTGCCTCCATTTATTACGGTCCTGGTATGCTTCTCTTCTCTCTAAGGCATCCCATGTTTCTCGTCTCTTCTCCAGGTCTTCTCTTATGTGATCCATCTACCCTTTTCTAGGGCGTCCAGTTGGTCTTCGTCCCGGAACGATCTTTTCAAAATACTTCCTTGGTGTTCGAGTCTCCTTCATCCGCTCAACGCGTCCTAGCCACTTCAGCCTTGCAACACTGAGCCTTTCTTTCGTGGTCAGGTTGACCTGCAGGTCTCATCGTTTCTGATCATTTCTAATTCTGTCTTTCCTTGCTTTTTGCACAGCTGATCTAAGGAACTTCATTTCAACAGCTTGCAGTTGACTTACTTCACTTTTATATATGACGCAACTCTCCAGACTATACGTCATGATGGGCAGGATATAAGTCTTATACAGGGTCTGTTTAGCCCTCTGAGGAACTCCTTTGTCTCATACTATGTTTCGTACCTGATTGAAGAAGTCGGATCCTTTTTGCACCCTTTTCAACACTTCGTTCATGGCACCTCCATCATTTGATATTGTACTCCCTAGATATTTATTCACACATTCTATCTTCTCTCCCTCGTGGGTGAGGTTACAAAATCTATTTGTCCTACTAACTTTCATTATCACTGTTTATTCTTGTTCACAGTTAACTTATATTCTTTAAACTTGGTGTTCCAAAGATACAGTCTCCTCTGAACATCTCTCTCTCAGTTTCTCCCCAAACGACAACATCATCAGAAAACACGAATGCATTGAGATCTTCTTTATCTATTTCTTTGAGTTCCTTCATAATAGTATCCATAAGTGAAATGAAGAGCAATGGGGAAAGAGAACTCCCTTGTTGGACACCACTTCTTCTTTCCATCTTCTACTAGCACACTACTTTCACAACCATCATACAACATCTGAACTTTTTAAATTACTACTTCTGGGGTGTTATGTTTTTCTAAACATTCCCATATTTTTCCTCTTTCCACCCAGTCTTATGCTTTTTACAGATCCAAAACTACCATTATCAAGTCCTTCCCTTTTCACCAAACTTTTTCCATTAGCTGCCTGAGTGAAATATATAGGTCTGTGGTTCCTCTATTTCTTCTGAAACCATGCTGTTCCTCTTCAAACTGATCTTCCATTTTTTCTCTCAGTCTCTGTTCTACAATCTTTTTCATTAACTTAAGGTAATGTGGCAAAAGGGCGATACCTCTATAATTAGTCCATTTTCTACTTCCTTTTCTAAACAATGGGATTATAATTCCTTTTTTTCCAGTCATCTGGCAACTGTTCTCTTTCCATGTACGTAACTCCCAGTGTTCGATGTAGCCACTGTATTCCAGGGATTCCAGCTTCCTTAATCACGTCTGCTGTTAGTTCATCTGCTCCTGCTTGACATCACTTTCCATTTTCTTCAGGGCATTTTCTGCCTCTTTTCAAGTAATTGGAGGTTTTTCCTTCTGCAATTCATTAGTGAAATAACCCTTCATCTCTTCTCTGATTCCCATCATGTCTCCGATAACGATTCCATCCTCTGTTTCAATAGCTTTAATTTCTTTCCTATTTGATGTTTTTCTTTTTATTAACCCGTATAATATTTAGTGATTTCCTTTACTAACTTCCCCAGTTATTTGGGTGAACAGTTCCCAGCTCTTCTCCTTTTCTTCTTTCACTACTATTTATACCTGGAGTTTCTTACTCTTGTATTCCTGTGCCAGTCTTCCTATTTTTTATCGTTCTTTGGTACAATGATCTGAGTCTGATTGTGTTTCTCAGCATCTTTGTTTTTCTTTGCCATGCTTCTTTCTTCATTTGTATGCTTTACGCTTTCATTCCACCAACTTGTTTCTTTCTCCTTGACTTTACCTTTCGTTTTACCACATACCTCTACAGCACAGTTAACTATTGTTGTTCTAAATGCATTACACTCTTCATCAACACTACCTGTCCCATATTTTGGCAATTTTGTTGCTATAAAATTTTGAAAATCCTTCTTGATTTCTTCATTTTTCAGTTTCCATTCCATAATCTTTGGCAATCTCTTTACTACAGGTGTAGCTTTCACTTGGGATAACTTCCGTATCCCTCACTTTTCTCCAATTAATTTATCAATTATGACATAATAAATAACTATCTCTGATTTCCTACCGCAGATATAGGTATATGGTAATAATAATAATAATAATAATAATAATAATAATAATAATAATAATAATAATAATAATAATAATAATAATAATAATAATAATAATAATAATAATAATAATAATAATAATAGGTATATGGTAATCTCATGGCTATCCCGTTTTTTGAAGAATGTATTTTTTATTAAAAAAATGTTTCTTACACACACATGTGGAATATGGTCGCCCTCCACATTTCTTGTCCCATATCCAAAAGGGCCCATCACCAACTCGTACCAAGATCTATTGGCCCCAATTTAGGCATACAGATCCCTAATTATCATGACACTGTCTTCTCGTATTTGATCACCCAAATAATTCAGGAACTCTGTTTTGTCATCATGACTGCATCCGTGCTGAGGGGCATACACTTGGACTATTGTAAAACAATTCTTCCCTAATTTACTGGAGGAATACACATCCCAAATACTTGAAATTATCTACTTGTTTGATTTTACTATCTCCAACTGTCATTGAAATATGTTGCATTTCTTACCTACTGACATGAATTTATACCATACTCATCGCAAATATTTTCAAATTTCACGTAGTTTAACTACTAATAGGTCCTAATTCATTCGCTTCTATTTGACGCCGTAGTGATGCGAAGCTTAAAAGTTCGGTATTCAAACCTTATGTAGGTTGTTTCCGGTTTCAATTATGGTCTGCGAAGTGCGATAGTTCAACGCATAAATTACTCTAAAATACAGTTTCATTATTATGAAATAAGTTACAACCGTAAATGGGAGTTTCTTCTATAGACCAGTGGCAGAGTGTCGGCCTGCGTAACCCGAGATCGTAGGTTCAAACCCGGCAGGGACAGTCGCATTTTTGAAAAGGTCCATTCGGCACTCCATGTCATACGATGTCGACGTATAAAAGTCCTCTAGTGACACATTTGGTGTTTCCCGAAAAAAATAATTAAACCTCTATCTTATATCGCCCATCACAGAATAGGTTTACTCTGCTATCACAGCTAGAGTAAAGCGGAAACGAAATGTCGAAATTTACGCGCAGGTAGCGTAGATAGTGTCAAATTAAAATGCTTGCCATGGTAGCTGAAGTTATACAAAACACTAGGTTAATTCTAATGACCGCTAGTTTGAGAGAACGGTTGAACCGATTGACATCGTAAAGCTCTTGGTCTGTAGATTTGCAGAGTGTCTTTTTTTTTGCTAGGGGCTTTACGTCGCACCGACACAGATAGGTCTTATGGCAACAATGGGACAGGAAAGGCTTAGGAGTTGGAAGGGAGTGGCCGTGGCCTTAATTAAGGTACAGCCCCAGCATTTGCCTGGTGTGAAAATGGGAAACCACGGAAAACCATTTTCAGGGCTGCCGATAGTGGGATTCGAACCTACTATCTCCCGGATGCAAGCTCACAGCCGCGCGCCTCTACGCGCACGGCCAACTCGCCCGGTGCGCAGAGTGTCTATAAATATTTCTTACGTATATGAAAAATGTAGCATTCTGATTGGCCAAACCGCTCGCCAGTACTTTAAGGCCACCTGAACTGTTAGAGCGCTGATAGGGGATGTGGAAAGGGGTAGGCACGCAAGCGCAATCAGACATATTCCTGGTCAGCTGTACTTCGTGGGCCGGACTAGCCACTGTTTTGCTGCACAGTGTTTCAACAGTGCACATTGCATGCAAAATTTCTCTAAATTTAAATGAAATTTCGTTTTCTGGATTAACATTTAATTCCAAAGCAGCTAACGATGTTCGATTAGCATGAGTCAATATGGGGTAAAGCCCCAAAGAATATAGTCATTCATTAACGTGTGTGAATAGGTGTACACTGTGTTGCATAGACAGAAGGCACCAGTCCAAGAAAAGATTGACAGTTGTTCATGACTGTGCGCTGTATTGCCTACACTGTAGACGACAGTCCACGAACTTACTGGCTAAAGTAGCATGTGTACCGCATTTGGTTGAGAGCTATGCATCCACAATCTCGGTCATTTTTAACATTTTATTTTTCGCTTCTTTTCAGTCCCTAATACCAATACGGGGTGAACTCAGATGTAATGGGTACCCAGAGGGTCATTATTCATCTCAACGACCTGGAAAACTACGGATTAGGCACTAATACTGGTCGCTTTCGATTATTTTTATAGTTTACCCCTCCTCATCCCCACCCTTAAGAGTGGTTGGGTTGTCTTACGCTCACAATATTTTTTCTCCAGATTGTAAGTCATATGTGTACAAAGTTTGGTTGAAATAGCTCCATGCGTTCAAAGGCTATGTCGAACACACACACACACACACACACACACACACACACACACACACACACACACACACACACACACACACACACACACACATGAGCGCACATGTCATCCTCAACGGGCTGTAGTTTCATATGTATATTTAAAATTTGGTTTACCTCGCACCGACACAGACCGGCCCTCTGGCGGCGATGGGACAGGAAAGGAACATGACTGGGAACTAAACGGCTTTGGCCTTAATTAAGGTACAGCCCCAGCATTTGTCTTGTGTGTAAACGGGAATCCACGGGAAACCATCCTGAGGGCTGCCGACAGTGAAGTTCGAAACCACCATCTCCCAAATGCAACCTCACATCTGCATGTCCCTAAGCGCAAGCGGCTAACTCGCTCGGTTATATTTAAAAAGTAATCCGTTTACCCTTTAGGGTTGGTTTCCCTCGGATTTAGCGAGGGATCCCACCTCTACCACCTCAAGGGCAGTGTCCTGGAGCGTGAGACATTTGGTCGGGGATACAGCTGGGAAGAAGGCACAGTACCTCACACAGGCGGCTTCACCTGCTATGCTGAACAGGGCTTTGTGGGGGCGGGAACATTGGAAGGAATAGGCAAGGAAGAGGGAAAGAAGCGGCCGTGACCTTAAGTTATGTACCATCCCAGCATTTGCCCGGAGAAGAAGTGAGAAACCGCGGGAAAAAGCACTTTGAGGATGACTGAAGTGGGAATCGAATTCCCTCAATTCTTTCGACCTCCAGAGGCTGAGTAGACCCTGTTCCAGTCCTCGAACTACTTATTAAATATCGTAGCAGAGCTGAGAATCGAACCCGAGACTCTCGTGGTGGTAGCTAAATACTTCACCACAGAGGCGGACTCATTTCCATATAATACAGCGCCCATTTTTTTATCTGATGTAAAACACGCCTTGAGGTCTATAAATGGTTTCAACAGCGACATGCCAGTTTGAAAGTCGATGTGCATAATTATTCACAGTGAGTCTGAAGAGGTCAGTCCGCAGTCAGAGACATTAACTAGATAAAATTAAAATCCCTAATCCGGTCAGAATTGAACTCGGGTCCCTTTGATGCAGAACTTTCAGTCAAACAACTGAACAATCAGAAACTCTCCGTATTTGCCGACACAATACACATTTGTTGGAATTATGTTTTACGTTGGAAGTGGAACTGCTTAACGAGTGACTTCTTGTTCGCTGGGATCAATAACACTGCCCAGACCACATGATCTGTGCAGGACAGATAATGCTCTCGTAACGTGACCATTAATCCAGACACAGAGCTGCCCGGATTGGCCGTACCGTGTTAGTCCCGGCGGAGAACATTAACACGTCGGCTGGAATTTAACGTCAGAGTTTACAGTGTAGTGGGCATCTCCTCGCAGATCAAAAACTGTATCTACCCACCTGAACATTATTATTTATACATATTAAATAAGAGTTTTGTCTATACACTGCTCGGTCGTATTCACAGTAGCAAGGATACTCACTTCTTTATTTTCCGTCATTTCTGTCTGTCTTGTCTGTCTGTATGTATGTACGGACATCACAAGAAAATTGCCGAAGAGAATATTATGAAAATTAGTATGTATAGTCGGGAAACGAGCCACTACAATGTAGGCTATAAATAATTTTATTCACGCTTAGTGGAATGGTAGTTTAGGGGAAAGTATAAAATTTAATTCTCAAAGAGTTACAATATGTTATTAATGGTCCTATCAATAAATACTACATAATTAAAGTAATATAGAATTAAATTTCCGATCATTTGTATCTTATACATTTTTACTGTACCGGCCATAATAACAGAGATATTCATGAATTTCGATTTTTGTTGCAAAATCCATATCAGCGCTGAACCACTAGAAGATGGGTGAACAGAATTTAATGAAAATCGGCATGTAAAGTCTGAGAATAAGGTGCTACAACCTAGGTATAAATAATTTTTATTCAGGCTGGATGAAAGGGCAGTTTAGGAGAAGGTGCCCTATTAAGTGTTTACATAACTATGTAATTGTTCCTACCGGGAAGTATTACATACAGTAACGAAAGTTCCAATCATGCATGTCTTGTACAGTTTTCCCGTACCGACTATTATAATAGAATTGATGAATTTAGACTTTTGTTGCTTAGTCCACATCAACGCCAATCATTGATAACATGGAAATATTGTTCAAACGTGTTAACTGGCGATAGTTTTTGTCATGATTGTCTTAAGTTGTAAAACCGCGTGGTCATCGGTCCGTATCGACAAGGAAAGTGTGGACAAGATTATAAAAAATGATAAAAAACGTGAACGAACAACCGCTTGAGGTATAAGACAAAAGGGGGTCATGAAAGAAGGAAGGACTGCCTTTAAATTAGACGCCCTAATATCACAGAATCGGAAGCAAACTAAATATGAAGGCTTACAATATAGAAAGCTGATAAAGCTGAACAACAATAACATTACATTGAACACTGTTGTGATGTACTTCGTCCCTTCTGCTGCCACTCATCTACGATAGATGAGTAAAACAGCATGCGTGAATATTGATGTAAAGTAGCTGCAGAGTGAACGACAGGCATTGCAGATAGTTCACAAATAAATTACAATTAAAGATTACAGAAGAATGAACTCACCCAAGAGCATTTAATTTTTAGGAGAGCAGTTTTAAAATTTCAAGCACTATTCCTTCTTGATTTTCGGTATTTAAGTACATTCGCGGAAAATGAAATCCGAACTGCAAGAAGGAGTTGTGCTAGATAAACAATTCGGGAAGCGTGTTTGTACACGTGGAAGATGACGCCCATTCAAATTTGCGCACTAGTTTACGAAGAGTGGTGCTAGTAGCGCCACTATGATCTTGGAATGAAATTCTGTTTTAAATACACGCAGTACACTTCCGATGACCCGTCTCTCCCCTTCGGGGAGGGGAATGAAAACTTTCCCCTGGTCATGAGCGTTAGTCATCGTCCGGTGTTGACGTTGTGATGAGGTGTGAGTCAAACCTTCAAGGAGACGAAAAAGACAGTATCTAAAGCTTACTGAGTTTAGACAGATCCATGGATTGGGCTACGTGAAGTTCAATGTTTTTACGTTATGTTGCAGAAAGACTTGTTTGGGATGTTCCCACCGTTTCTTGAATTTTGGCAACAGTGATCCAGAAGACCAGAGTCCGGCTCACACGGGCCACTGCGGAGAGGGACGTCCAACGTATTCACCGCACGGCTGCGCATCAGCATCAGGCATTAGAACTTCACTTGGAACCAGAGTGACACAGCGAACTGTGACAAATGGATTATTGAGGGACAGCTCCGACCCACACGTCCTGTATCGTTCATACCACTATCTCAGAATTACTGTTATCTGCGACTTCAATGGTGTTATGGGGGCACATACAGCTTGAGTGGTCAAAAAAGAGTTTTTTTATTTTGTTATGTGATTTTACATTATACTCTTCTGTGTAATTCCATGAAAGAATTACGTCAATATCTACAATAGTTAATGAGTTATGGCCTAAAACGTAATTTGAATCCCTGCAGCCAACACACCCCATTCTGCTGTCATATAGATCGGAGCGCGTTCATGCCTTGTTTCCGAGTTATTTCTATAGGCAAATTCATATTCTCGCGGGAACTAATAGCAATATAACTTGCTCACTTTCTCACATTTCCATGTCACCGGTAGCGCCATCTACTTAATTTTATTATGGTTTGTATCCATGCTAACGAAAGATCAGCTCTTTACCTGTATGCACACATGACTTCAGTTTTTATAAAATAAATCTATTGTCTAGCGAGTTGTGTTCTCACGTGAAGCATGGGAAAGAGTAAATCTTCCTATACGAACATTCTGAGTGGATGGGGGATGAGAAAGCGTGCGGTAGTAATCATAAGGGCACTGCTGGGAACATGGAAGTAGCTGGGATGAAAGACATTTCTAGGCGCTCTGTGGCTAAATATAATCTGCGTTATGTAAATAACATTGGTGATGTTTCAAGCCTGTATCTGACCATCAACCATATGGACCTGATGTGACTATCACAAAACTAGAATGTGTTGGTCATGTACAGAAGAGGAATGGGCACTCGCCTCAGAAAATTAAAGCAGGATTGGAAGAAGACAATTTTGAATGATGATAAGTCCCTTTCAGGAAGGAATCATTCGACAGATTCTAGAATAAATACCTTGACTGTTTACTGTAGGAATGCTATCAGGGAAAACTGCACTTCTGTAAATGAGATGAGGAAGGCTATTTGGGATGTATGGTATCAAAAAGCATCCTCAATATTCACTGAATGGCGGAATGAAGATCTGTTGTGTTCTCAGATGACAGCCATTTCCTTCTTGGTACCAGTGATTGCCGTAGCTTGGTAAGAAGGAGGCCAGGTGAGCACTTGGAGCTAAGCTGTCTGTGGTGTCGACACACTGGACCTGCACCAGGAGTTATGGTCTGAACAAATAGTATAGACAATACGCAACACTCAGCGATATATCGAGGGACAGCTATTAGATCTCTCTCTGGCGGATTGACCTGAGAACTACTGATTCTGTCATAAGAGCACGTGTATTTGTGTGTGAAGTTTTTGGTATTATTTATGCGTTTTTAGTGAGTTGACATAATTAAATAGTAGCGTGTGTCATTCCTTGATATCTGCTCTCAACATGAGGGGAAAGGCATGTGCTGTGTTTGGCTGCAGTAAGTATGAAGTAGAGAAGAATGCGCGGTCTTTCTTCCGTTTCCCTCGTGACAAGAAAATGTAAGTAATATTGTGTTTGCATATATATTCTTCCCGTGACAAAGAGATTTTTATAGTACCTCATAATCTTCTGACTCTGCTCGACCCATATTTTAACTGGCTTAATATATAATACGCATATTTTATTGTATAGTGCAGCAGTTAACTTTCAATACCGATGTGTTGTTGTAAGTGTGATCTGTGGGTTTGATTTAATTTAGGAAAATACATATGCGTATGAGTGTGGCTGGTTGTGTTCCAAGTTACCCCATCTGGAATGCCGTAATTCGTTGTCAAGCACTGAAGAAAATATGGATGATTTAAGAAATTTACATATTTTGTTGACACAATATGATGCTGCAAATTTGCTTTACCCTAATGTAATGGCATTATGACAAGTATTGCTTATAGGGAAAGTTTGAATGTTTTTGATTTTAAATTTATAGGTTTTTTTTTCTGTTAGTAGGCTTCAAGTTAAAAGGAAAATTGTCCAGCTCCTAAATATAAATTCATTGAATCATGTGTGTAAGGAATGTGCCGATATTTTTGTCGACAAGTGTTTTAATATGATACAGTGCTTTTAAATGAGAAAAAGGAAAAATCTAGCCGTGAACGTTCAGGCAGGAATTCTAAAGCTAAAAAAGTAATGCATAAATGAAAGATCAAGCCCTTTCACAACAGTCCATTTCACATCTTGATTATATGTCTAATTTCAGTCTTTAAATAATAACCTGTTAAATAATTCTTCATTAATTTATTCAGAATTGCTTTAGCAACTTTGAAGTTAATGTCTTAGTAACACTTTCTTTCTAGACGTAATTTATTTATCCATTTCCGTATATACACATTGCCATTGATATTTGAATTTAGCTCAAATTTTCAGGTCAAGCCACTAGGAGAACCACTTGCGACTTGTCTTCCATTTTAATAAGGCTAAATCCGCAAGTGTCGCGTATTGTCTCTACTCTATTTGGTCTGGGGAGCACTCTCGCCGTTATCCCAAGAACCTCGACAGCGGATTTGTACGTCAGACTGGCGATAACCGGTTGTGCTGCCATTCATTCTCGGTATTCAAGGAGGAGTTTTTCCAACAGGATAACACTCGTCCTCATACCGCTGTTGTCATCGAACGTGCTCTACAGAGTGTCGACCAGTTACCTTGGTTTGTGACATCACTAGACTTTTCGTGCGTTGAGCATGTGTGGGACATTAAGAGACGACAAATCTAGCGTCATCCAATAATGGCATTTGCCGTTGCTGATTTGAGAGACCATGTGCAATAGGCACCCAATATGACATACGACACCTGTACGATGCAAGCTATGCATGCTTGTAGGCTTACAAAATCGGGGCTACTACAGCGGTTATTAATGTACCACCCTGTTAAATATCTTCTAAAGCATACTTGAACCCATGACCTGGAAACTTTAACCAAATAAGTGTGTTACCTAGATAATTAATAAACCTAAGTTGCATTCCTCTAAACTATTGCTTTGTGGTGTTGGGATTTCATTTTCCGCCACTGTAATTCCATAAACTTTAGAGTTAAATATGGTGATACCAGTTTAAATTAGATATTTAGAAACACAATCTAAATATCCTACAAATACAAGATAATCTAAGGCATATCAGGCCAATATAAAAATTTACAGCAATGAAAATCGTAACTATGTTTAATGGCATTGTAATAGTTGCGAATAGATCAATAATAATAATAATAAAAGTGAATACCATGGATTTGGGAAGTGACTGGGAATTTAGAGGCATCCGTGGTAGGTCCAAATATGACGTGTAAGGTGAAAAAATGTCATGATTTAAGAAGGTAGCTAACAACGTGTATTTTTGACCCAGCAAATACAATCAAAGAAAGAGGACCAAAATATTTTTAAAAGTCAATTAGAAACAACATCACATTAAAATAGGTGAGAAGCGAAGTGACGTTAACGTTAATTTGTGATACATATAATATTGATAATTCGAACTATTCTTTCAGACAGCTTTGCCGAAAGAAGCTCGCATGTAATAGTAATTGTCCTTAATGAGCAGCTCGGGCGAGGGAGATACATTAATTAGAAGCTGCTGCTGAGCGCATCACGGACTTGTTCAAATAAATCCTTCTTCTCGGAGACGACCTGTCCCAAGAAGTGAGACGTGAGATTATGGGACATGAGGCGGTCATGAAGAGAACAGTGAGATGGATCGGCTGGCTAGTTTCAGTGAGTGAAGTGAGGTATGATCGCTAGGGCTCCGGGTCTTATGCAATCACATATCCCATTCCTTTACTTGTAGACAACTGTAATGAAAAATGTCGGCGAATTTTGATTCTGATATGGTTATACCTGCGTTCCGTTTTACATATTTTTGCATATTCTTTGTAATATTACATGAAAATCCACAGCCTGTTTCCAGTCATTCACCGGGTTAGGGATGGAATGAACGAAGCTCCCATTTAGCGGCAAGGATAGGAACTGTGCCGGCTGCCGAAGCCTGTCACACTCCTCTGGGTCATTGATTAATGACTGATAGATGAAATGTTAATGGAGAGTTTTGCTGGAAAGAATAAATGACAGGGAAAACGGGGGTAACCGGAGTAAAACCTGTTCCGTCTCCACTTTGTTCAGCACAAATTTCACATGGATTACCCGCGATTTGAACCATAGAACCCAGCGCTGAGAGGCCGGCGCGCTGCCACCTGATCCACGGAACATCTAGTAATATTACATATTATTTGAACAATGTAACTTAACATTCAAAAACATAAAGAATTGTCAGGTCGCTTAATTTTCAAACTAAAGATTAATAATTGGCGAATTTTATGCCATATAAAACACCTAGGTATATTTCAATTGCTTAAATTGCCTTTAAAATTCCTTTCAAATTTGAGATTCCTAACCCTTTGTCCGTGAAATAAAGTAAGTCCGAGTGACTCAACTGCATACAACAGCACTAATCCTTTCCCAGAATCTGGGATGGCTACATGCATTTCATTGGTCAGAGTATGTAACAATCTCCATAACGAAATCTAGGTTATTCAAGCTATCAAGTGTTCCATTAGTGACGAACAAGAAGAGTCTCTGTACAATATTTCACCCCACTAGTTATATGTTTAAATTATGACTTCCAGCGATGTTGAACGGTCCTTCTCAGCCTGCAAAAGTATTTTATCGGATCAGCGCCAAAACAACACAATGGAATACATTGAGAAGTACTTGCTGACACACTGCACACCACGATAAAAATGTTACTGTACTATGTATGTTACTTAATAGGGGTTTAAAGAGAGCTTCTATATTAAGTTTACTTAGTAACATTTATTTGTTTCATTTTCAGAGCATGAGGTAACACGTACGGCAGTACATTGTGTAATATGCTCCACGATTTACAGTCCATAACATCATTTTTTAATATTTAAATTAATTTGATTATGCCATTTTATGTGATTATTGAATATTAGCAAAATTAGAAAGCAGTAGACTATATAAATTACGTAAAGCAACAGCGATGACAGTAACAGAAACTTTTTAGTCTGTCAAAGAAACTGCAATTACCATATAAATTATAACACTATAAACATACCTGTAAAAATACACACTATTATACAAAGAATGGCATGTTTCGTTCTGCAAGAACATCCTCAGATTCTATCAAATCACTTAAAACATGCGTATATATGTACAGTATTGTTTACGTTGTGTAAACTAGTCAATGATATAGAGTTTAGTGATAACATGAACCAGTCATGACAAACAATAAATTTACAGGTATTGATACAATGAAAAACTTACTTACTTATCTAGACTGCCGACGCTAAGTCCGTTGTCACCAAACGCTATTTCAGGACTGTGGTCATGGAGAGTTTTGGGTAAAGCACACTGCTCGAGGAGAGGGGAAGGGAGGCATGGCAGGGCCCATGTGGAGCGTTGTGGATCTCTCCTATTGGATGTTAAAATCTAGTATACTGTACCGTGGAGAAGGGAGGAGGAAGTAGGGCGGAGCGAGTGGAGCACTGTGGATTCTTCTATCAGCACTGGAGAGGGGGTAAGAAGGTTATTAACCTACTTCATGTTAAAATGTACTTTTATCTAATATGGATGAATGCAAGTTATTGATTTTAGATGAATAAAGTAAGGAATTGAAATAGAGACTATTAAATGTTATTATTATGATAAAAGCTAATTTAATGAGTAAGTGTTGTCCAGATGTTATGTCAGTTGACCGAAGAGGGGGGAATTTTTTAAGCGTGTGTGGTTATTTAGGTTAGTTACATAGCATTTTTGCGAGGTAAATTTCGATTGCTTCGAATAATTTATATTGTAATCGCGGTGTGTTTGACAGTCTGAAAAGTTTTTGTTACATTTAACTAAGTTGACACTGAAAAGTATTGCTTCATTGTTAACAAAAAACAAACACAACGATGACTGTCATAAAATATGGACGTATTTAATATACATTATGCAACAAACCTATAGAAGAAATAATTAAGATACGAGTTTTATAATTTCCATACGAGTGTCTTAATTACTATTATAGGCGATTTGCGTACGACTATTTATGCTCGACGATAATTATAACTCTATTTCTTAAATATTCATACATTCTGTCCAGATCTCTCTTGACAGTTGAGTTTATTGAACAGAGTGCAGAGTGCATACGCTGAGTTATTGATTTTCCGTGAGTGGATCAGAGACCTTGACAATGTCATATGTTTTCAAAGCTTTGATAGATGGTTATCATAACCTAGCTTTATTTCAAATACAAATTGTTTACTGTACAGTTGGTGAAGTGAATTTTCTGGAATGTGCCGCGAGGTTGTGGAATATTGGAAGTAGAGGGTGCATTGATGTTAATATGTGTGTCCGACATGTTTGATTTTGGAAACAAGTGCGAAGCTAGTGTGTTGAGCTCAGGTGCAATGTTATCCTTGGTCAAACAAATGTATCATAATGAAAGTCTGAACTCTGATTGGTGGTGAACCTGTATCATAATGAAACTTGAACAATAATGAGCCTAATTAAGATTCAGTTTTCTGGCATATAATACTTATATTTCGGCATCGTCCAGCATAAAACGATTTAAATGTCTCATATCTATACCACAAGTCAAAATAAAAGGAATATTCGAACATTTCTGTAAATTGAATACATTAATACTCCTACATATTTTATGAATATTCCATATTTCACTGATATTTGCTACATTTTCTGTACATATTTCGCACGTTGGTATTACATGAAAAATAGGGTCCCAATGACCACTGATCTGGTATGACTGAAAATTCTATGTGGAGCCCACCTCCTGTGGTTGAGTACACCCACTGCATCGCCTGCTTGTCGTAACAGGGGACTAAAAGGGGGAAATCAAGGACTCTGGACTTTGGAGCGCGGGTTGGTGATCATTTGTCACATAACTGAGTCTAGATTTAATTCCAGTTACTTATGTTAGGCTCCTCACTTTATACTTTACTATCCGACCTCTCTTGGTCAACCCTCGCTCTCTTCTAACCCCTAGCTTATTAGGTTTGTGACGCACCATTCATGGGCCTTCTCTTTCTTCTGCCGATATCTTCATCCTTTGAAGGTTTCGACCTCTGATTAGAGTTAATAGAGGATGGTTGCCGAGCAGTAATCGCTGCTAAAACAAGAATAATCACCACACCTCCACTACTAGTCCCGGTACACCTGTGAGTGCGGGACGCAGACGAAGAATACACCCACGGTATCCCCTGCATGTCGTAAGAGGCGACTTAAAATGGATACCAAGGGGTGATGATATTAGAACCATAAGCCTACTTGTTGTTAGTAATATTACGTGAGCAACACCATGGGCCGACGTTACTTGCGATTAGTAACATTATGGGAGGAAAACCACGAGGAGTGGGGGGGGGGCACTGAGCTGCGCGGACTAATGTCCATGAGAGAAAAGTTGCCTTACGCTACCCTGGAATGTGTCGGTTCCCCTGTATTCAGAACGGGTCTGCGTTACCTGTGAGTAGTACTACTATCTATACCTATCAACTATCTACTGTCTACATTGCTTCTGATTAGTGCCATTATGTGAGAAACACCACGGGTTTGGCTGTTGCCCGTGATAAGTCCCACTATGTGAGGAACACCATGGGTCTGCGTTACCTGAGAGAAGTACTATTATGTGAGGAACATCGTGGATCTGTGTTACCTGTGGGCGTTACCATAATGTGTGATACGCCGTGGCTTTGCATTGCCTATGATTAGTACCACTAGGTGAGCTGCACCAAGAGTATACGTGGCCTGTGATTAGTTCCACTATGTGAGGAACACTACGGGAATACCGGCGCCCGTAATTGGTCCCTCTTTGTTAGGAACACTTTAGGCCTTCGTTGCTCGCGAGTCGTGCCCTTATGTGAGGAACACCACGGGTCTGTGTTACCCGCAAGTGGTGCCATTATGTGTGACATACTACGGGCCTGCATTACCTGTGATTAGTACCAGTATAGGAGGAACACCATCGTTCTGCTTTATCAGTGATTGGTACTATTATGAACGACTGTTATCTGGAGTTTGGACCCCTTTTTATAACAAGTATTATCTCAGAAAGTAAGGCGTTGTGAATTGGACCACTGATTGTTTTAGATTCATGGTCACTTTTTCATCATCATTCGTTTTATATCTTACTCAGTGGATACATTTTGAAGTTTTAATTATCGTTTTATTTCGTTGCACGTTGCACTATTCGGGGCAATAACCTAGCTGTTAGGCCCCTTTGAACAACAAACATCTGAGTCAATCACCTACTTGAGTTTACTATTTCATCTAGCATAAATAAATGGCGTGTGGCCTCCGCGGAGGCATAGTACAGGTCTTTCGAGTTGACGCCCTATAGGCGACCTGCACGTCTGTGAGGTTGTGGCCGTTCCTATGACGATTCTAATTCTGAACAGGGTACATCTACACCCAGCCCCCGATCCATACGAATGAATCAATGAAAGTTTAAATCCCTGTCCCACCAGGGGATTGAACACCGGACCCCTTGGACAAAAGGCCAGCCATGGAGCTGAACTGGAAATAAGTGATAGTGATAGGATCCAGACCTCTTCATAGGGTTACGAAAATATATAGTGGTTGTAATAAGAATGTAAAGGAGAATGCGTTTAAGTCTCTGGTAAGACCCCAGTGTGTGGGACCCACACCAGCATTATTTGGTACCGGTACTGGAAAAGATACAAAGGGAAGCACTTCGATTTGTTTTGGGTGATTTCTAACAAAAGGGAAGTGTTACGAAAATGTTTCAATGTTTGGACTGGGAAGACTTGGGACTAAGTAGACGAGCTCTTCCAGTAAGCGGTATGTTCCGAGCTGTCAGTGGGAGAAGGAGTGGAGTCGAATGACATTAGTAGACAGATAAGCTTAAGTGGACCTTTTAAAAGTAAGAAAGGTCATAATATGAAAGTACAGTTGGATTTTTGTTTAGAATTGGATTTACGTCGCACCGACACAGGTTAGTCTTATGGCGACGAAAGATTGAATTCAACAGGACGAACTGGCAAAAATATTAATTTATAGGACGAGGAATTAGGGTTTGGAATAATTTATCAAGAGAAATGCTCGACTACGAACCTACTACGTTGTCGTAGCAGGAGGCGAGGTGATACTCCCACGTAGCGCATCTCAGGTGGCGAATAGGAGGGTCCTAACCGGCTTGGCGGCAGACTTGAGCGAAATAAAGTAGGTCTCGCGGACCAAACACTCAACCCTCTGTGGGTGGGGGACGCAGACAAAGATTACATCTTCGGTATCTCCTGACTGTCATAAGATGCGACTAAAAAGGACGACCAAGGGATGCTGAATTTTGAGCTATGAGATTACTTGTGGTTAGTACCATCACGCGAGGAACACCCTGAGTCGCGATTAATACCACTATGTGAGTAATACCATGGGTATGCGGCTGGATCACTATAGGTTTACAGTACCCGCGTATAGTATCCGCCACTATGATGGAGGCTCGGTTCGGTTGGAACACCCCAAACAAGTAAAACGGGGCTATAATCGCTGGGGTGCTTCAGCGTCTGGTTGTGGACATCATGGGTCTGCATTTTGAGGAATACCACGCGTCTGGGCGTTGCCTGTGACTAGTACAATAATGTGAGGAACACCGTAAGTCTACGTTCCTTGTGATTAGTGCCGCTACATGAGAAACACCATGGTTCTACTTTACAAACGGTAAGTACCATTATGAGGGAACGTTGACCTGGATTTTGGACCCCTTTAGACAACAAGCACCATCGATTCAGGATTGTGCTTTGGAAGCAGCACCTTGGTCAGTAATACTATTGTTTTAATTTAGTTTCTGGGAATTCTGATCAGTGGACTGACTTTGGAATTATCTTTTCTTCTATTCAGAGGATGAATTTTGGAATTTTAAATTGTCATTACATTTCGTCTCATTTCGTATCATTGGGCCGATGACCTAGGCTTAAGGCCCCTTTAAACAACAAGTATCATGATCAGAAATGATCGATACTTTTCGGAGTTATTTAAAATAATTCCACCTGGGTAGCAGCCCTAAATGGAGGTCAGTGATGGCTGATAGACGTCTCAGAATGCAAGGGAAGTTCACAGGCCGCACGTGCTCAAGTTAATCGTCCTTCGGCCATTAGCAGTTAGAAGTGAATTGTCCTTCCCTTCCCATTTCCGCCGAGCACACTTCGTTTCTAAACATCTCCCCGCGGTGCACTCAGGCTACAGGTCCTAGGTTCCATATATCTATGTTTCCTCCCAGACATGTTCCGCTCTTCAGCCAGTAATTGTCCCACGGCGAGCAATTCCCTCACTCTGTTGGACTGAGCAACATGTACCTCTTGTTGCGACTTCACCAGTCGAATATTAGCGCTAAGGAGTATTCTTTCTCGTGTAGCCATGCGTTGTCTTCACTGATACTAATCGCTGGAGGACAGTGAACCGACGTACCTGTTCATATCCTCGAAGATACTACATCCATACCTTCATACATCTTTACAGACTGGTATGTCATTAAGCGTTCAGTCTTCAAGCCTCTGTGTATTAACTAAGAACTACCGAGCTCGATAGCTGCAGTCGCTTAAGTGCGGCCAGTATCCAGTATTCGGGAGATAGTGGGTTCGAACCCCGCTGTCGGCAGTCCTGAAGATGATTTTCCATGGTTTCCCATGTTCACACCAAGAGAATCCTAGGGCTGTACCCTAATTAAGGCCACGGCCACCTCCTTCCCACTCCAAGCCCTTTCCTGTCCCAACGTCACTGTAAGACCTGCCTGTGTCGGTGGGACGTAAAACAAACTGTAATAAAAAATAAATACAAATCATCCACAATACTCTGTTTGAAACTAAGTTAACTCCGTGGCCTCTTGTTGGTCTCCCTATGCTTCTATTACCGCCTATGGCTTAAAGGGAATCACGATCTGAGGAGAACATTCAATACTCTGATATTAGCTGATAATATTGTTATTTTATCTGAGTCTTTAGATGATCTGGAGACAATCCTCAATAGTATGGGCACAGTGTAGCCGAAGGAATACAAGATTTAAAAAAATCCTAAAATGGAAGTTATGAAGTGGAACGAAATCATAACTAATCAAGCCGAGAGATACAGCCACGGTAAGAAGAAACACACTCAGGTTGGACAGCCTCACCTAATAAATAAGTACAATACGCACATGGGTGATAGGTTCGTATCTCAATACTTCCCAAAACGGTACTGGCCTATTCTTACGAACACGCTCAGCAGCATGGAGAATCTGTACTACTCTTAAACCTAACATGAAAATGGATCGGCTTCAGTTCACAAGCGACGTTATTAGTGGCTCGTTCACACAGTGAAACTGGCCCAAGATCTGGGCCCTGTTGCTCCCTTTCCTTTACGCCCAAGAAAATGCGTGGACACCATTTGATCTCAGCAGGAGTTCAGGGACGATGTACATAATGCAAGAGGAACACCACAATGCAGTATGTCGCTACACATTAATTGTACACCAGAGTACCAGATGTAAGAACCAACATGGGCATTGTCCCATTGATCCCATTTGGGAACATTCCTTTTCTGTGGTTATCAATTTCTTAATTTTTTGCAAACTGATCATTTACCTTAACTAAGATATAAATGTTTGGAAAAATAATATATTTTCACAATATTTTAAGTTTTTTCGTAGGTAGGGAACTAATGAGGTAAGTCAGAGATCTTGTGAGACTAGTGGGATTTTCGGTTTTGCTGATCAACTCTCAGACCAGATTTCAACAAGACAAAGAATTGTTGGATGTAGGGGTGATCATGTTTACTTTACAGTAGGTCCTCACTCTGTTGTTAAATGCAACGGACAGATTCCTTTTATTTCACTATTAGATCACACTGGGGATCCCATGGATGAATTGTATTGCTGCTTACAATATGTTCTGAATTTCTTCACCGTTTCATGCGGAATCGAACCACGTCTTTCTAAGAGAACTGAGCACAACATTGCTGCGTATGCTGGGAGGAGATCAAAGAACCTGTACACCCGAGTGAACTTCAGTTGAGGGTGTCTGGGCTAATTCTGACAACGAGTAGGCACTTCCTGGCGTGGATAAGGCACTAGCACTACATTTACAGCAATGCATAGTTCTGTGTATAAACAGTTGCTATTTCAGTAACACGAAGGGAATGTTTCTTTAGAAGAAATAATCTTGTTCTGATTATTTCTCTCCAGTTTTCACGTTCAGAATTGCTGGTAAATTACTGCTCGATTATTTTAAAATATGCCCAGGTCCTGCTGTGGTAAATATAAAATTTAATATTCTAGTTCGAAGGATTACAGATGAACGCAACGGTGAATTAAACATAATGGATTAACAGGCATCACATTTTTGTTTGGTGGATTTACTTTGAACCTGGACAGTATCGGTGGTGTTGTATCCATCGCAACTGAGAGCGCTTTTATATAAAAAAATGTGTATCTGAACATGGATTCAGATATAAAACCTACGAAAAAATGTCATTGACATCGGGATATGAAATAGAATGAAATGGTTGGCCACTCTATCTACCATGATGCATCTGGAAAAGCAAGGTGGCAAAAACTGACTCCGGGAGAGTTGGCCGTGTGCGTAGAGGTGCACGGCTGAGAACTTGCATCCGGGAGATCGTGGGTTCGAATCCCACTGTTGGCTGCCCTGAGGATGGTTTTCCGTGGTTTCCCATTTTCACACCAGGCAAATGCTGGGGCTGTTCCTTAATTAAGGCCACGGCCGCTTCCTTCCAACTCCTAGGCCTTTCCTATCCCATCGTCGCCATAAAACCTATCTGTGTCGGTGCGATGTAAAGCCCGTAGCAAAAACAAAAAAACAAAAATAAACTGACTATAAGCTACAAAAACTATATTTTAAAGGCTCTTGCGATATCAAGAACATTGTATGGAGCAGAAATATGGGGTATTGAAGTAGATTAAAGGTAACCATGCGTAATTAATGCATTCTAGAAAATTGTACAGCTAATAGCAGAGTCAGAACACTATGTGAAGATATAATAATAACATACATACATACATACATACATCTTCATTATAGACTGTTATGCCATTCAGCGTTCAGTCTGGAAGCCGCTGTGAACTTACTAATCGCCGCCACAATCCTCTATTTGTAACTAGTTCTTTTGGCCTCATGTAGTTCTATAAATCTTATTTTTAGGTCTAACCATCGTCGTCATGGTCTCCCCTTCTATCCCTCTTACCCTCCATAACAGAGTGCATTATATTCCTAGGTAACATATCTTCTATTCGCCTCACATGACATGCGTACAGCTTGATACATCGAGTTCATTCCTAACTTAGTCTTTATTTCCTCATGCCGAGTACCCTCTTGCCATTGCTCCCACCTGTTTGTACTAGCAATCATTATCGCTACCTTCATGTCTGTTACTTCTAATTAATGAATAAGATATCCTGAGTCCACCCAGCCTTTGCTCCCGTAAAACAAAGTTGGTCTGAAAACAGACCGATGTAAAGATTGTTTCGTCTGGGAGCTGACTTCATTCTTACAGAATACTGTTGATCGCAACTGCGAGTTCTCTGCATTAGATTTACTGCACCTTGATTTAATTTCACTTACTGTACTAGCATCCTGGGAGAACACACATCCTAAATACTTGAAATTATCTACCTATTCCAGCTTTGTGTCAATTCTCCTGGGTTTCTTACCTACTGACATTAATTTAGTCTTCGAACGGTTAATTTTCATGCCATACTCATTGCACCTATTTTCAAGTTTCAAGATATTAGACTGCAGGCTTTCGGCACAATCTGCCATTAAGTCCAGGTCGTCAGTCTAGGCCAGACTGGTTACTATATTTTCACCTACCTGAATCCCTCCCTGCCACTTTATACCTTCCAGCAGATGATCCTTGTAAACTACGAACAATAAGGGTGAAAGATAATAATAATAATAATAATAATAATAATAATAATAATAATAATAATAATAATAATAATAATAATAATAATAATAATAATAATAATAATAATATGTTTAATTTATTCTAGCAAAGTTAGGGATTATTCCCTTTCTTACACTTATTCAGTCTTAACCTAGAACACTGTTAATAATGACTACTGATGACAATATTAACAATAATAACAGTAATACTATCAATAACATAAACAAACGTAGTGATATTAAGGAAGAAACGTATCATACGTATAGAACAAATGATATCACCGATATAATACAGATTAAAATATATGAATAATAAGTAGTAGATATACTACTTAATAGACAGTTTCAAACATGTATAAATTTCAAGGAGATACAGAGATATATTGCCTTCAATTGAGAGGTGAAGAGGAGGAATAGTAAGAAGAAGAAGAAGAAGAATAAGAAGGATGGGAAGAAAATTTTCTGTGAAAGGAAGAGGGAAATAATGTTGGAGAGGAGGTAAGACGGGCTGTTTTAAGATAAAATCTTCATGACTCATGCATGTTTACCTAGCATTTTGACACAGGCATGTTTAAAAGCTGAGGTGCTTGACATGCTTCTGACTTCCACTGGTAAGAGATTCCATTGTCGGGCTGCAGTAACGGTGAACGATTTCGTGTTCAGGAAGGTGCTACAAGATCGTGTATTTTTGCTATGGTCTGTGGAGAGGAGTTTGATGCGATCTCAAAGATAGGCTGCTTGAGAAGTATTAAGAATATTACGCAAAAAGCAAAGACTATGAAGTGTACGACGGAGTGAGATGGTCAGCGTAACGAAGCCCACAGGCAAACGTTACACAAGCATTCTGTGCACACTAATTTTCTTCCCCATTCTACTCCTAGGTTGTTGCAAACTAAATCGCAATAATCAAAATGAGTCATCAGTCCATATACTGGTTTGATACAGCCCTACCCTGTGGTAACCTTTTCATTTCTACATAACTACTACATCCTATATCTGCTCTAATCTGCTTGTCATATTCGTACCTTGGTCTACTCCTATCGTTCTTACCACCTAGACTTCCCTAAAGAAACCAACTGTACAAGACCTGGGTGTCTAAAGATGTGCCCTATCATTCTATGCCTCCTTCTGGTCAAATTTAGCCAAATAGATCTCCTTTCACCAATTAGATCCATTGATCATTCATTCATTCATTCATTCATGAAACTCTTTCCCTAGTTGGTGGTTATCCGTGACTGAGGGAGATATTTCTTTTCTTTTTCTTCCTTTTCTCCCTCTTTGGGGTACGTTGAATCAATCATTTCTGTGTGTGTTGTTCTTTCCTTGATGCCCAGTATTTCTTCATTCTTTATGACCTTTGTTTTGGCTCTTAATGTAGATTTGTCTTGGAACCTTATATTTTCGTTAGTTGTTGGGTCCAATAGTGAATTTTCTGTAATTTTTAATTCTACTAGGTCTTTTTCAGTTTCTTTAAACCAGTTGGTTTTTTTGCGGTCACGGAAGAAGCCAAAGATTTGTTTGGTTAATCTATTAGAGTTCATTCTGATAAGATGACCGTAAAAATTCATCCTTCTTTTTCGCATAGTATCTGAGAGTTTTTCAATTTTCTTCCAGTGTGTTTCATTCTTTATGTATATTATCTTATTATTCTGAAATTTTGGTCCCATGATCTTTATTATTTCATTTTTATTTTTGTCAAGAAGGAATTCAGTCCATTCAGTCGATACTTCACTCATCATTCATTCAGTCATTAATTCATTCATCGAGAATGGAATGTTCTCTCCTCAGCTGCTAGGTTCCGCAGCGGTAGGCTGAGAGTTCGGGATGCTATATAGGAATTAGGGTTATTTACAACATGGACAAACATGAGTCTGAGGTCAGTGGTAAGAATCGAGGTCTATGGAAAAGAAGCAGCTATGAAAAAAAGGAGTGAGGCAGGGCTGCAGTTTGTTCCCCCATTCTTTTCATTGTTTACGTGGAACAGGCAGCAAGGGAAATCAAAGATGAATTTGGAAGAGGACTCACAGTTCAAGGAGTGGAAATAAAAACGTTGAGATTTCTGGATCATATTATTATTTATCTGCACCTGCAGCCGATCTGGATAAATCGCTGGAGGGTATGAATGCAGCCTTAGAGAGGGAGTACAAGATCAGAACCGACAAATGCAACACCAAAGTAATTGAATGCAATCGAATAGTCAGGTGTTATAGGAAATGTTAGCCTCACGGTCGACATGTAGTGAGCCTACCCCTTACCCGGTACTTCCATGTTCGATTCTTCGTCAGATGAGGGACTGTTTCTTGGATCTGAAGGCTAGTTCGATGTGAGTACAGTTGAGGGGGTATCTGATGATGAGACAGTGGCTCTGGTCTAGAAAGCCAATAATAACGGCCGACAGGATTCCTCGCACCGATCGTAATCTGCGGGCGTTCGTGTTGTGCAGCGGTCGCCTGGTAGGCCAAGGCCCGTCACGTCTCTCGCGCTACGGCGAGGGGTTAGTTATCATAGGATATTGAAAGGTGGACCATTACGACATTAATTTAATGATTATTATTGAGGGGTTAGTTAGTTAATTAGTTAGTTAGTAATGTTTTATTTTACCTGACAAAATTGAAACCTCTTCCATCTTATCAGGCACTGAAATATACGTATACAGTATTACATTACTATATTTGATTAAATACGAATTAAATTAAAGTAATAATAATAATAATAATAATAATAATAATAATAATAATAATAATAATAATAATAGTAATAATAATAATAAAATGTTGAGTTGAAATAAATTAAATATAATAAAAAGGAAATATTTTTGAAACTAATATCCTACATGTAGGAAAAGAGATAGAGCATAAAATTTATAGTTGATAATTCTTAATCGTTTTATTTTATAAATCTTCTACCAGGACATCCATGGCAATAGAATGCTTATGAGTAGCAGCATAAAGTTTACATATGGTCCTTATTGGTGCATAACATATCTCCAAAGTGGTTGTTTGAAAGAGCGAATAGCGCTTAACCCTCTGATACTTTCGGAAAGAAGGTTCCACTCACGGCAGGCAATTACCGTGAGTGAATTATCGTCAATGGCACTTCCATGGGTAGGTTAAGCAAGGACGGAATTATTAGTAGATCTAGTGTCAAGACTATGATAGAAGGAGAGGTATTTGAAATATGAATTAAGGTACAATGGCTGTGAAGAATGAAGGACTGTATGGAGATGGCACAGTGTGACGTATTTCAAGTCGGGGCCAAAGTAGATTGGTTATGTGAAGGAGTTACATGGTCATAGTACGGTAGGTTGCAGACGTATCTCACACATGCATTTTGACCAAGTTGCAATCTGCTCAATAACTTGTGGCCAGCGTCTCTGTAAATCGTGTCACAATAGCCGAAATAGTTGTGATGCGGGTCATCACACATGGGAGCACTTCGAAGTGAAAACACTGGTGTTTCTATCTAAACATTTTATGTATTCAGAAACACTGCACTGAAAAACAGAAAAATATCACGTGATCAAATATAGAGGTAGAAGGTTTATGTACACTCAGCACAATAATCAAGCTGCAGTGATAAGGATCGAGGGTTATGAAAAGTAAGCAGCTATTCAGACGGAAGTGAGGCAGGGCTGCGCTTTGTCACATCTTCCTTTCAATGTTTTTATAGAACAGGCAGTAAAGCAAATCATACAGGAATTTGGAAAATAAATCACAGTTAACCCCCGTGCGTGGGGGACGCAGACGAAGAATACACCCTATCTTAGGAGGCGATTAAAAGGGGCGATCAAGGGATGCTGAATTTTGAACCATCAGATTGCCTAAGATTAGTACCATCACGTGAGGAACACCATGAGTCGACTTTACTAGCGATTAGTACCACTATGTGAGCGGCAGTATGGGTTTGCTTTGCCTGTGATTAGTACCGACTATGTGAGGAACACCTTGGGTTTGCCTTGCCTATGAGTGGTGGCATTATGTGAGAAACACCATAGGTCTGCGTTACCTGTGAGTAATACCAAAATGTGAGGAACACCGTGATTCTACGTTACTTGTGGTTAGTACCGCTACATGAGGAATACGATGGTTCTACTTTACTATTGATAAGTACAATTATGAGGGGCCGTTCACCTGGATTTTGGATCCCTTTAGGCAACAAGCATCATCGATTCAGGATTGTGCTTTGAAAGCTGCCCCTTGGTCAGTCACTATCACTATCACTATCACTATCACTATCACTATCACTATCACTATCACTATCACTATCACTATCACTATCACTATCACTATCAGCCATATTCAATCGTTTTTACGATGTGGCCTCTTTAAGTTCGAAGCAAGGTAGGTTTTCATGAGGTCTCTCCATCTGGGACGCTCTTGAGCGATGTTCTGCCAATTGATCCCAGTAATCTTACGGATGTCTTTATCCCATCAGTCCGGTAATCTCCCCCCTAGGTCTCAGATTATCTTTCGGACTCCACTCAAGCACAACCTTTGTCGACCTACCATCAGTTCTCCGAGCAACATAGCCTGCCCACTGTAATATTAGGGTAAACACCCTTTCTAAAATGTCACTGACCTTTGTGACTGACCTGATGTAATCTGCTCTCTTCCTGTCTTTCTTCGTGAAGCCTAGCATGAACCGTTCCATAGCTCTTTGGGTTGTTCTGAGTTTTTGCTTAACAAGCTCGCTCAATGTCCAGGTTTCTCAACCGTAAGTCAGTACAGGGAGAACACTCTGGTCAAAGACTATCTTCTTCAGGTGGGTTGGCATGTTGGATTTGAAGATTGAAGAATTTCTTCCGTAAGCTTGCCATCCTAGTTTGATACGTCGGAAGATTTCCGGTCTTAAGTCCCCTTTCATACTTACAAGCTGCCCAAGATAGACAAACTCATTGACCTGTTGCAATGTGGAGTTTCCCACATGCAGCTTTCCTGCTGGGGCCCATTTGTTGAGCATTACTTTGGTTTTAGAAAGGTTCATGGATAGTCCCACTTTTTGACAGGCTGAGACAAGATCTTGTATTAGACTTTGTAGTTCATCGATGTCGTTGGCCAAAAGTGTAATGTCGTCTGCAAATCTTAAATTAGTCAGCCTTTTCCCATTGATTTTGATTCCTCTACTTTGCCAGTTGATTTTTGACATGGCCATTTGGTCAGTATAGGGATACAATTGTTTCTAAGTTAGTTTCTGGGAAGGTGGGACATTGCGGGTCGGATCCACCGATTGTTTTAAGTTCATAATCATTCTTCATCGTCGTCTTTTTGAAAAATTTTGGAATTATTTTAAACTTTTAATACTGTGAGTTGGATCCGCTGATTATATTTCATTCATATTCATAATCAAGTTTTGAATTCTGGTCAGTGGATGAATTTTGGAATTTTAAATTTTCATTACATTTCGTCTCATTTCGTACCATTAGGGGCCGACGACCTAGACGTTAGGCCCCTTTAAACAACAAACATCATCATCATCATGATATCATCATCATGATCATCAGAAATCACAGTTCAAAGAGACGAAATCAATACTCTGAAATTTGCTGGTAATTTTGTTATTTCATGTGAGTTTGTACAAGATCTGGAGAAGCTGTTGAATAGTATGGACACGATGTTGGAGGACGAGGGAAAGATGAAAATAAATTTTTCCTTAACATTATGGGATTAGCTGAATCTCCTCCATGTCATTTTTATCATAACAACATTTCCCGACATCTCCGCATATGAATGCACACATACACTGGTTATTTCTTTCGTCCCCTCCGCGCGCTGATATTGTTCCAGTCGTAATTATTGAGGTAAGGTGGGAGAAGTTTGGAGCAGTGCTTAGATAAGAGCAATGTTTGTATGTTGTGCCGTCACTCACTGTCAACCTGTCTAACGCATTATTCAGCGAGCCACATTGTAACTCGTACTGCTGTCTGAGGATCTCCGTCTCTCTCTTGTACAGGTTGCTTTCAAACCATCGAGCATGATTTCTAATTCCCGAATATACAGCGAGTTTGAAAAATAAATAAATAAATAAATAAATAAATAAATAAATAAATAAATAAATAAATAAATAAATAAATAAATAAATAAATAAATAAATAAATAAATAAATAAATCGGTATACATAGGGTTGTCAGTTTCGTTTATAAACCCTTTGATTTAGAATGTTGGTGGACAAACCTAGTTTTGCTGAAAGACCTAATATGAGAACCAGGACTGCGGGACGGAGGAACGCAAGACAAGAAACAGCGAGAGGATGAAGAGATTCTGAGAGGGTAAGAAATCGAATTCATCTGCTAAATAAGTCAATCGCGCTTCTTAGTTGGGCACAACGTTGCGAATAAATAAATATCCAGCAACAAAGAACAGTACTACACTTGCGGTAAGATATTACGGTAGATGTCATTTGAATGCCAAGGATTAAGTTTTTCGGAAAAAAGTAATCCACAACAGAATCACATTCAAAAGCAATGTACAGGCATTTGAGGGGTTCCAAGAACCAGCTAATTTTGAATGCAAAATTTTAAGGGGGGATTCTGGGAACAAAATGAGAAAGAAGGAGAACGAAGGAATTGATGTATGATATTTAGAGCCGGATAGGAGTTGGATGTTACGTGGAGTTATTCTAACAATATCCAAATTATACACAAACAATTTAATTGTATGAGTTAACAATAGAGTATCAGATTGGATTCCATTCAACACAGGCGTTTGACAAGGTTACGGCCTATACTACTGTACCCTTGCCATCGGCGTTACCAGGACTCCAGTGTACTTTTATACATCGTCAAGATGCTGCGTTATTCGTTCATAGTCTACGTGACGCATTCGGCCCTACCTAGAAGTTTGGCGACAGGAAGATGCTGACACAATATTTCACAACGTGACACACTATACTATTTCCACTAAGCTATTTGTTTCGTGCTGCATTTTCTATATTAAATGAAGTTTATTTACACTCACAAATAATAGCCCACACTTGCTCACTTCACTCACTAATACTTGAAGCACTATTACTGTTACTTTGTGACTCTTGAGTATCTTACTCCTCAAATTCTAATACATTCTTTTGAGACCCTTCTCTCTTCGATGTCGCGGCTTCGAGACTCGCTCGAGCCCGATCGCTCTACAATAAAGGACGGAAGGGCTCGTTATGAGCCGCGGTAATTAGATGTCATACTTGCAGACTGATCCTAGCTGCATACCTGGTGGTTAGTATTGACGATCAGACATACCTCCAATTTCGGTGGTTAGTCATGAATATCATAAAATTCAAATACCGCTACTGACGAAAAATTTAAATATTAAAAATGACTTCATTGTTCTACAAGAAAAAATGCATCCTAAAATCGCACGAAAACCACTGCCATTCTTTACTACAAAGCTAGGGTTAATCTACAACTTTCCCAGATGAAAATGCGAACTACACGTGAAGTTAAATATCATAAAAATGTAAGACATGAGATGTATGACACAATCTTCTCTTCAACTCCGCAAACTCAAATCACTGAGGCCACAGAACAATCTACTTCAAATAGACACTTAAATATCAATGAGCAAGTTTCTTAGAACATATAATTTTACGTGGGGTCCGAACCAAACAACAAAATTCACAAAATCACTTCAGCCTCTAACAATCATCGCGTGTGCCTTCTAGGTTAAGCCACGGATCAAAAACTCGTGAGCACACATACCATATGCACGGCAACGCTCAAAACTGATAAAAATCGTGTACACACACACATAGACATCTACAGGTTAGCTAACACTACCTGGATACATTACACTCACTGGAGCATGATGCTGCTGAGTTTGAAGTCAGCTGATTCCTCACCACGTAACACAAATACCGCGAATACAACCCAATCAGGCAATGCCTATTGTAAGCTAAGGATAACACTGTTCAGATTAGTGACACAAATAAATACTTCCACTAACACGGATTAATGTATGTTGTTACCACTAGGTGACACGCGAGCACGATTCCTGTGGCTCGCTGTACAACATACTGACATATTTTAACGTTTCTAACATGTAACAAATAGATCGAAAATCTAGCAAAATAGCATATTTTAACATAACGCTTTAATGGAGAAGTATGTATCAATTAATTCTATGGCCATTGCTTTTACAAATGTTATTAGGTTAAAGAAAAAATGTATCTTACTCTGAAAATTGACCTGTTTTTGAAAATGTGAAGGACCTCCTAAAAATGCCGAGAGATTTAAAAAAAGTGTGAAGAGTATGGACTGAGCATAAACAAAAAGAAAACTAAATTCATGATACTTGGAGGTAAAGTTGGAGAAGCGACAATCAAGATAGGGGGAGAAATTATTGAACAGGTGAATAAGTTTAAGTATCTTGTAAGTATTGCGACCGAAAACCTTCACTCTATAACAGACATAAAAGCTCGAATTGCCTTAGTCAAGGAAAGCTTCAGCAAGAAGAAAAACTCTCTTGTGGCCCGCTAGAGAAAGATCTGAGGAAGAGATTTGCAAAGTATTGCGTATGGAGTATAGCTCTGTCTGTCTGTTAGGTCATCAGCCCAGAGGCTGGTTGGATCCTCAAATAGCACCACCAAAGGTTATGCGGTTATCAGGAAACCGCAAAAACCTATGGCAGCACCAAAATGAGGCGTAGTAGGCAAGACGAGGAGTGAGGTAGTTTGCCATTGCTTTCCTCACAGGGTCAGAAAGTGCTATTGCAGCACTACTGACCCTTTGAGCAACACCTTTCATAACACTCAGATGCACTAGTCGTGCTCTGAATGTCATTACTCAGCACTACCCATACCCCAGCAGCTTCCATATTGTCACAGCCAGGGATGAGCCTGGGACTTCGGTGAACGCTACACTTTACTCTGACCTGTGCCAAGAGATGGATGCAAAAGTACTGTATCCATCATGAAATGGCAGCAGGCAAGAGTATAGCTCTATATGCGCTGAAACATGGACATTGAAGAAAGATAGAATATCAAATGAGGAAGTTCTGAAGGGAGTGAGAGAAGTGAGGAGCACGATGACCGCGATCCAAAAAGGGAAGAAAAAATTGATAGGGCATAATCTAAGACATAACACGAAGGCTGATCAACAAACACTGAGACTGATTTTTTCTTGTAGCTTCGGTGATAGTTTCCTAGCTGTAACATAAATATTTGAAAAGAGCGAGTTTTTATGTATAATGTCCGTAGGCGGCAGCACTCTCGTATCGGTAGTTTGGTTGTAATACTCTATTTTGCATTTCGCATACCAGACAATGGAGGTGACGCGAGAGGAGCAGTACAGCGCAACCAGATCCTGTTTTCGTTTAAACCATACAGACACTGAAACTTATGAAGGAAAACAAGCCAGCACAGTGTGGAAATCGCAAAAAAAGAAAAAGAAAAAAAAGGCAAAAGTTGTTCCACCTGCAGGGAAAGTGATTATAACATTTTTTACTGTAATGGAATGATTTACCAGCATGCAGTTCCCCCTCACACTACTGTTACTACTCGTCAGTATTGGCTACACTGAGGAAGCACATTGCAAAGAAACGACCAGAGCTTTCTCGGACTGGGTGGCGACTTCATCATGACAATGCAGGGCCTCACATCGCAAATCAAGTCATACCGTTTCTGGCTCGATTCAACATTACCTGTGTACTGCATTCACCTTATAGCCCTGATCTTGCGGTCTGTGTTTTTAAAATTCCCACAACTAAAGGCAAAGCTTAGGGGCATTTGATTTGAGAACTCTGAAGCAGTGCTCAAGAAAATTGAGGTAATTTTCAAGGACCTCACAAAGAATGGTCTGCAGCATGTGTTCAAGGACTAGCAGAGGTACTATAAAAAGTGCATTGGAGTAGGAAGGGACTACTTTGAAAAAGATCATGTAAAATTGAAATGGAATAATAAACATCTGTGAAAAAATCAGTCTCAGTCTTTGTTGATCAGCCCTCGTACTTTGCTACGAGTAGCAATGGAAGGGATGATGATAGGTAAATTAGGAAGGGGAAGAAGATGATATCAGTTATTAGACAGCATTAGTAAAAGAAAGGAACATCGTGCAGAAGTGAAGGAAAGGGCACAATATCGAGAGATATGTAGATCACACCTATAATTGGACCCGCCGAATGACAGAACAACCTATGGTGATGATGAAATGCAATTTTCAGTGTTGTCTGCAAAATAAATTCATGAAACACTCAGTAGAATGGATTAATAGTATGTAATGCGATCTGACAAGTAGATGAAGTCAAATGAGGGTGTTTAATGATGATCTTAAAGGAAAATAACCGATGGCACACTAGACAGTAAAATGTAATAAACAAGGCCTTAACTGACACGGAAGCAGCGCAGATCGTATGCCTATTGTAGAATCATCTGATGATATCGTAAATTTTGTCTTATTTTCTTTTTAAAATGCGTAGACTTTTGTTCTTTCTTTTATTCGTGCTAGTTATGTTCTGCCATAGGTGACAAGTTGAAAAGGGAAGGAGAAGATTTCCGAATAATGACATTCCCAAAGGGAATTTACCTTTCTGAGTTAATTCATGGTGTTGCGCCTGTAGATCATAGCAATTGCCTTCAAGAAATTTCCCTCTGTCAACATCGACGATGATATTAAAGCCTGCTCCGAAGTAAATGACTTTGGGCTAATTTACAGGAGGTGAAAAACACGTTTGGTGAATGTGAGTTTCGCGCAGAAAGAATATTCAGCAAAATTAATTCCATTGAAGTGAAAATCAAGAATAGGCGAATTACTTCTGCAGTGATGGCGAGGATCTAACTTTGTCAACTGTACAGAGGGCCGGAAGTGTTGTTCCAGGGAGGGTCGTCCCTTTTTTTCCTCATCAGGGGTGGGACAGCCCGGTCAGTAGCTATAGGTGTGGCGTCTCGCATGTGGATTGGTTACCGCCTGTGTGAGGGGTCACAAGATTAAGTTAAGATATTTAGAGGTATAGGAGTGGCGCTTACATGTGGCTCGGTCTCCCGCCCACATGAGTGCCCACATAGTAGATTTAGATTTTTACTTTATTATTTGGTTTGTATGGGAACATGTATTTGGGCGGAAGTCTGCAATGTTCAGCAAATAAATCATATATATGTTCTTCTACAGTGAATGGATGCTTGCCGGCCAGTCAGTGTGTTCGAGTCAGTGGTACGTGTAAAGATTTCAAACCTTCGGAAATATGCTTAGAAGGATGTCTAAAGCACTGTGGTAAAGTGAATCAGCAAGCTCAAGTACCGGAACTTCAGAACCTTTTGCAGAGAATGTGCCTAGATTTCCATAGAAGAATATGTTGTTGATGACGATTTCCAGCTATGAAATGTCTTTATATGTCATCACTACTTCTTTACAAAGTATCCTACTCTTTGTAATCTACTGATAATGAGTCTTACCTTTATAAATGTGGAGTTGCGGTAGTGAGACAGTTAGCTGCAGATTTACCGTGCGTCTCGAACCAGAGGTACTGGTTTTCGACTTCTCGGAAGTCTCATATTATTAATCAAGTATTGTACCAGATAGATTTATGAGAAGCAAGCTGCTGCGTACGTGAGCTATTGCATCTGAAAAGAGACTTATAGCGACTATTTTAATGGTTACTTTAAGTTGTACCATCCTCTGTTAAAAAACACTATCTTTTGGGGTTATTGTACGATTCTAACCATCTCGGAGATTGGCAATGGTGGACGGTAGTCGGAAAAAAGTTTGCCATTCCTGTCCTAGACTTTATAACAATGCTAACGTCTAGGGCAAACATAAAAAGAACTACCTTATAAAGCAAAATTTAGAGATCGGGGTAAATAGTGATTAAGTGAAATTGGAATATTTAAGGTAGTAATAGATAAATGAATTGTATCAAGAAAATTATGCATATATCAAAATAATTTGGAATGTGATTAGATTATTACTGTTTAGGGGATGGGGGTGTTCTTTTCTATTCTAACACAAAAACAACCACCATTCCGCTGAAAATATAACTACGCTCATAAATATTAATGTCGATTACCTCTAAATATTTCCAAATCTCAACATAATATTCAACACGGCACTTTCTCTCCGAGAAAACCTACGCAAATAAAATAACCAAACTTCGCAAAAAGAAAATGATACACCTGAAATTCGTGACACAATAATGGCAATAATAATAATAATAATAATAATAATAATAATAATAATAATAATAATAATAATAATAATAATAATAATAATAATAATAATAATAATATTGTACACTTTAATTTTCTCTGGTCAATCTTGAACGCACAAATGAACAAAACTGTTGGATACTACAACACACGAATCCGACTCCCGCACTACGCCAATACATTATTTTAGATACCCATATGATCTCCAAATCCTCAAAAATGAGGTCTGCTTTAACACAAAATGAAAATGGAATTTTTCTACAGCAAATAAAACAAAATATAACGAAACATTATAAATCACAATACATAGATTTTAGTAGCCTTTCTATGTAGCTCCTCGCCTGGCCATCATTCTCTCAGCAATCCCGTTGATATGTATTTCTGCATGTTCACCGTTGAAGGGATACGCCTAACACACTGATTCTTGGGTCTACACCAGCCATTTATATCATTAAAACTAAAAGAAACACTTCCTAAGGCTCACAGATTCGCGGTTATCTCGTACACGTACTATGTTACATTGATATCGCGCGCGCGGCCCGTTACTGCAAATGTCTTACTTTCGTCGCCCGTGACTTTAGACAGTCTAACAAACACTTTGTTCCACCAGGTGTTTTCTTTCGAATCTATTTTTCATGTTTTCTTCTGTGATCATGTGTTTCTTCTTCTTCTTAATCTGTTTACCCTCCAGGGTTGGTTTTCCCTCGGACTCAGCGGGGGATCCCACCTCTACTGCCTCAAGGGCAGTGTCCTGGAGCTTCAGACTCAGGGTCATGAATACAACTGGGGAGAATGACCAGTACCTCGCCCAGGCGGCCTCACCTGCTATGCTGAACAGGGGCCTCGGTGGGGGATGGGAAGATTGGAAAGGATAGACAAGGAAGAGGGAAGGAAGCGGCCGTGGCCTTAAGTTAGGTACCATCCCGGCATTTGCCTGGAGGAGAAGTGGGAAACCACGGAAAACCACTTCCAGGATGGCTGATGTGGGAATCGAACCCACCTCTACTCAGTTGACCTCCCGAGGCTGAGTGGACCCGGTTCCAGCCTTTGTACCACTTTTAAAATTTCGTGGCAGAGCCGAGAATCGAACCCGGGCCTCCGGGGATGGCAGCTAATCACACTAACCACTACACCACAGAGGCGGACGATCATGTGTTTACCGACTGAAAAGGAGAGAGAAAGCGTCGAATTTCTCTATGGGAAAACCAAATGGTCATTAATATAACTCTCGCTCATGGCCATCCATCAACGGTTGCTAGGTAACTTCATACCGTATATGCTCTAATATTATTATTATTTTAAGGTGGGCCCCAATGTTACATCCTGTCAATATTAAAATAGCTGAATAAGAACCTTTTTCTAGCATTTGAAGCCAACGACCGTCGCCGTGTTGAAACGACGCATCCCGTGAGATCTTTGAAGTTAAGCAACATTGGGCGTGGTCAAAATTTGGATGGGTTACCACGTGATGTTTGTGTGGTGGTAAGGGAAAGGAGGAGGAGCGGAAAGGAACTGGCCGCCCTATCGTACGTAAAGTCCGACTCAGGCACACCTCTGCGGAGGTTCGGACCTGCCTTCGGGCAGCATCGAAAGTAGAGATATGATTTTTAGTACGTTGTTAACTCACGTCTTTTGCATACATTCATCCAGAACAACTTTACAATATGTGCTACGGAAAAAAGTTATGACTTTTAAGGAATATTCCCCAATTTTAATTTTTGTGTGGATATTTTATTATGAAAATAAACGATTCAAGAAATGTCAACCAAAGTAGATCAATACTGCCACAACAGTATCGAAAACATTTGGTGAACATTTCGTGGAAATACACCCAGTAGTTTCTGAAGAAAGGGAGCATTTTTTTCGTAAAAAGTGATTTTGAGTAAACTGCATTTAAAGGTAAAAGTTTCGATAAAGCTCACCAGCTGCAGAACAGAAACTTTAAAATCCTCCGCCAAAATCAGTAGCGGCGATTAGAGGGTGAGGGGGACAGTTGCCCCCCCCCCCCACTTTGTGGAGAAAACATTACATTTTATCCCATTTTAGGCGGCTTACGAACTAAGAATTATAGGAATTATTTTTTAAAAAGCTATTTGTACAAGTCCGGTTGTCTTATCAACTAATTCTTTACTTTACTTTCTTAAATTATTAGTGAAAATACGCACAAAATATCGTTCGTTTCGGCTAACCGTTTTGTATGGCGCCACAGCAAGTAGTGGAGACTTTGCATGAGCTGTGAGAAAGGGTACCGGGTTTCTGTTGTTGTTGCCAAGATCATAAACACTCAGGTATGAATCACCCACTTGCCGCGCGCAATTCGTCGTTCTGGCAGTCTCTTTAGCGTCTGTTTCTTACTTAATGTGTAGTCAAATACTAAATTATGTTTAATTTTATAATCACGCCGTAATTCTATTTAATTGTGATATATGTGTATCATCGCCTGTTGCCATTTCTTGATGGATGCAGTATTTTTGTATTTTGGCGCAGGCCAGAGCAAAGTGTAGCTTCCACCAGAGTCTCAGTCTTATCCATGGCTGTGACAATATGGAAGCTGCTGGGGGTATGGGTGGTGCTGAGTAATGACTTTAGAAGCACAACTAGTTTCAAGTGTTATGAAAGGTGTTGCTCATAGGATCAGTCGTGCTGCTGTAGCACCTTCTGGCCCAGTGAGGAAAGCAACGGCAAACTACCTCACTCCTCATCTTGCCTAATACGCCTCATTTGGGTTCTGCCATTGGTTTTTGCGGTTTCCCTATAACTGCATAGCCCTTGGTGGTGCTATTTGAGGATCCAACCAGCCTCTGGGCTGACGACCTAACAGACAGACACATATGTATATTGTTCCTTTGGTGAAAGTTTTATTCTATAGTCTAGTAATAAATCAAAATCTGGAAAATACGGCACTTAAGTTGGTGAAACCGTTACCTGTCTGTTGTGGAAATTGGCTCAGAAAGCATAAAAATATTCACCACTTTGTACATTTTCCCCCCAGTTTTCATGCATAAACCACCGAGGCCCTCCCCCTTCCATCGCCCGCTATATCCCACTGACCTGGGTATTTTTTGTTACCTGTACATTTGTTTTTGCCCCCTCACTTTTAATTCCCAATCGCCCCTACTGGCCAAAATAACACTGCATCTTGCTATTGCAGCTCAAGCAGGGTGACCAACTAATAAAAGAGATATTTCTCTTCTAAACACGCCAAACCACAGCCTTGTAGAGTGAATAGTCTCTAAGATATGTGTAAATCTGTGATACATTCCACAAAGCGTGTCTTGAAATATAAGTGCACCAATATATTAAATAAATTACGAAAATAGTGAATATTCGAATATTTGAATGAATCAAATGCCACATTAAACAGAATTATTCGCACGTCAATAAAATAAAAAAAGTGAAAATGTCAAAATTTGCCAATTTAGGCCTTTGCGACTTCTCTTAAGAGGAAGTATAACAAGGCAACCATGCTTATAGGTTCTGATTTTGGAATATTCCTTCTACTCATTTACTGTAAAGTTGTGAAGTGACATACACTGAAATGAAATGGCATATGGCTTTTAGTGCCGGGAGTGTCCGAGGACAATGACATACACTGAAAACTGTATTAAGCGTCCATTGAATGTTCCACGAGGAAATCTTCTTTTAGAGGGGTGTTCGCTTAGAAGGACGAAGCATATTTCAATAACAACATTTTTAATCTTTACAAACGAAATAGTCCGCCTCTGTGGTGTAGCGGTTAGTGTGATTAGCTGCCACCCTCGGATGCCCGGGTTCGATTCCCGGCTCTGTCACGAAATTTGAAAAGTGGTACGAGGGCTGGAACGGGGTCCACTCAGCCTCGGGAAGTCAACTGAGTAGAGGTGGGTTCGATTCCCACCTCAGCCATCCTGGAAGTGGTTTCCCGCCGTTTCCCACTTCTCCTCCAGGCAAATGCCGGGATGGTACCTAACTTAAGACCACGGCCGCTTCCTTCCCTCTTCCTAGTCTATCCCTTCCAATCTTCCCATCACCCAGCAAGGCCCCGGTTCAGCATAGCAGGTGAGGCCGCCTGGGCGAGGTACTGGTCATCCTCCCCAGTTGTATCCTCCGGCCCAAAATCTGAAGCTCCAGGACACTGACCTTGAGGCGGTAGTAGAGGTAGGTTCCCTCGCTGAGTCCGAGGGAAAAACCAACCCTGGAGGATGAACAGATTAAGAAAGAAGAAAGAAACACAAACGAAATATGTGTGATTAGGGCATAGTTTAATCCAGATTATTTGCAGTACAGTACAATACTTAAGTATACAGCGTAGTAAAACTTTATGCCTAATTTTTTATTTTCTTTAAAAGTTCAAAATTGAACTCTTCTTATTCTCATTAACTCTTTTAACAATCATTTTCCAAATTGTCCACTCATTTTAAATGCCTTCTCGATTTTACAATAGAACTATCTGAGTTCTGTTACATTTGAATTTTTCGGCTAATTTCTTTTCCGATAACCCGTTCTTACTTTCATGGATCATTTATACGCGATCCTCAAGAGATAACACGCTTCTAGCATTCTTAGATATGTTTATCTCTTTTCCCTGCTTTTAAAACTGCATTGAACAGTTTATTTAAACCTCCAGCAAACAAATATCAGTGGTCTTCCTTCCTAATTGGGAGTGAGAATTCCTGAATTCATTAGATATACTCTGCTCGGTAGATTACTCAAGCTGATACGGAATGTAGACCTTAACTTTCGCAACAAATCTCTGCCTGGTATCCCTTCGAGAACTTGGCAAGAACTTCCCAGTCGTATGTTTTTGATGCTTGTTATACTCCTCCAAATTTCACTCAGAAGAGGCCCTTCGAAAGGGGCTAGACGAAGGAAATCCCTGGTTGTTAATCGGGGAGGGGGCTAGTCTTTAAATACAATTTATACTTTACGTCTTTTTTTGTTATTGGATTTACGTCGCACCGACACAGATGTGCATGTATTTTAGTCATTTCGTGAGGTTGGATCCTATTAAACCTTTGCCAATTCTATTCGTAATCACTGGGAATGTCTTTCTGTTAAAAAATAGCTGTTAGGATCCTCAATCTGCCAAAACTAACTTTCAGTAAATAAATTTATAAACTACCTGAATGAGAAAACACATGGTAACAGAACCAAGACTTGAAAATAGAATCTCCAGTGTCGGCAGCCCTGAAGATGGTTTTCCGTGGTTTCCCATTTTCACACCAGGCAAATGCTGGGGCTGTACCTTAATTGAGGCCACGGCCGCTTCCTTCCCACTGCTAGCCCCTCCCTGTCCCATCGTCGCTATAAGACCTATCTGTGTCGGTGCGACGTAAAGCAACTAGCAAAAGAATAAAAATAAAAATAAAAAATAGAATCAAGTTAATTAGAATGTCATGTTTCGTTCTACAAAAAACATCATCAGATTCTATCACAACACACACTACTGGAATAGAGACAAAGGAGGACATCATTAAGATCAGTGTCCGGCTCCGTGGCTAAATTATTACCGCGCTGACCTTTTGTAACAGGGGTTCCGGGTTCGATTCCGGGCAGGGTCAGGAATTTTAACCATTATTGGTTCAGGTTTATGTGTCGTATTCATCACCATTTCATCCTCATCATGACGCGCAAGTCGCCTACGAGCGTCAAATCAGAAGACCTGCACCTGGTGAGCCGAACTTTTCCTCGGACTCTCCCGGCACTAAAAGCCATACCCCATTTCATTAAGATCAATTCCAGATTTGAAGCTCCTAAGTATTAAACAGTAATAAATATACATTTATGTATGTATTTATTTATTTAAATTTATATTTACTCAAAACAGTTGAGTCGAAACTGAAAAGAGATTGCTTCAGATATTACGAAAACGAAAAGGGAAAAGAAGTAATCTGTATAAATAAAATCGTAACGACCGTGTGTCTGTACATTGACTATTTTGGCGAAATTTTCATTCTGTTATCCGTTTCAGGTGTAATAATGACCATCTGCATACTTTTTAGCTTGGATTTCTGTTGGTTTGTCTGTTTGTCTGAGTTCTTATAACTTGAAAACTACAAGATATATTTCTACCAAACTTCATATTTAGGATCCACCTGTCTTTGGGTAGGATTTAGGTCCAATATGTTTCTAAATCACTGAAATGACTAAGGGTTTATACGAATCCGAAACCGTGATTTACACTTCCAAAAATATACACAACGAAACTTAATAAACATCCACCAGCCTTAATGGAAATCAATTTTTAAAACGTTTTAATCATGTGTATCTTTTCTATACGAGGATTAATAAGGGAGATACCATTAACGGACCGTTTTTCAGTCTTACATCGAGCGGAACTTTTCAAAACTTTTTTGTCGATTTGTCTTTTCGTCCGTTTGTTGAGTTCTTATAACTGGCAAACTACTGTATATATTTCTACCGAACTTTATGTCTGTTTTTCGGTAGGTATTAGGGTCAGTATTATTTTTAAATCTCGGATTGGTTTGGGGGGTTTAGGAAATCGAAACAGTGATTTTATCCTCCCACAAAGTATACATGACGAACCTTTATGGAAAACTACTAGCCTTAATGGAAATCAATTTCTAAACAGTTTCTTCTCATGTGCACCTTTTCGATTGGAGGATTACAAGGAAGTTATCAGTAATGGACTGTTTTACAGGCTGTCATGTTATTTCAAATTGGCTTAAATAGTTGAAGTAAAGAGCTATTTTACTTTATTCTATGGAACAGATAATAATCGTCAACGATTGGTTTAATGAGTCTTCAGCCACAGTGCTACTCCCGTTTACAGATGAACAACAATATGTAACTGAGAAGTAGGCAGAATCTAGGCACGACTTCGAACCAGGAACTGTATCGTTCAATAAGACCGTATTAAACATTTGAATACAGGCATGTAACTTCGCATAAATTTCATTAAGGAATCGTGAAATCGATTATCAATTCGCGTGCATAGAACGGGTACATAAGCTAGTTTGCTCAGATTTCGAACGACACACTGCACAAGCCGTTAAAACAAGGAGAAACATACATGCGTAATTAAAATGTGTGATGAGTAGTATTGACAGTTGATTAAATGGCAATTTTTATTTAAATAGCTATTACCACTCTACACAGCCCGTGAAGAACTGCCCAGTCAGTGGATAGAGAAAATAAATGTCGCAGTATAAAAGTCACGGGGAAGAAATATTCTCTCTCTGATTACTTCCAAAACTTGCCTCATACGTGCCTTTCTCACCCGACACACTTCTATTCGCGGCTTTTACTTCTTTTCTAAAGAAGAACTACAGTACAAGTTTAAGAAAGGAACACAGATGTTGACTTTTAAAAGTGTAAGAAGATCATTCATTCCTAATGATGTCCTCAGCACTGAGATACGTGGGGATGTGCCTTACTTGTATGGATGAACTTTTCTGGATTTTACTACAAAACGTCTCTAATCTTAAATCTTAGGCGTGGAATTCTAGATATTTGCTATATGAATTTCATAACGTATCACGTTACAGCACGAGTTGTAAAACAAGGCGAAGCCCTGTTTCACAGCTCATCGCGTGTTATTATTATTATTATTATTATTATTATTATTATTATTATTATTATTATTATTATTATTATTATTATTATTAATCGTATGGTACACATTAACATTTTATAGAGAAGAATGCAAAAGAGAGACAAAGTTGATCACTATATAAAATCTAATGTCTAAATGTAGTCTACTGCTGCAGAAGTCATAGAGGGTGACCAACTGGTGAACGAAGGAATGAGGATCAAGAGAATAAGAAAAAGGGGGAACATTCCGCAGATTTGGGGGACAGCTACACTTCTAGCAGTAATTTTGAAACGAAAAGAATTTTAACATTTTCAAAAGCATTGTGTTGTCACGTCCCCTCTTTTTTGACCGGGAGTACTCTTACTGAACTAATAACATAGAAAACTACATTTCATCATCATCATCATCATCATCATCATCATCATCATCATCATCATCACCATCTGTTTACCCTCCCGGTTCGGTTTTTCCCTCGGACTTAGCGAGGGATCCCACCTCTACCGCCTCAAGGGCAGTGTCCTGGAGCTTCAGACTCTTGGTCTGAGGATACAACTGGGGAGTATGACCAGTACCTCGCCCAGGCTGCCTCACCTGCTATGCTGAACAGGGGCCTTGTGGAGGGATGGGAAATTGGAAGGGATAGGCAAGGAAGAGGGAAGGAAGTGGCCGTGGCCTTAAGTGAGGTACCGTGGGAAACCACGGAAAACCACTTCCAGGATGGCTGAGGTGGGAATCGAACCCACCTCTACTCAGTTGACCTCCCGAGGCTGAGTGGACCCCGTTCCATCCCTCGTACCAATTTTCAAATTTCGTGGCAGAGCCGGGAATCGAACCCGGGCCTCCGGGGGTGGCACCTAATCACGCTAACCACTACACCACAGAGGCGGACAAACTACATTTCACTCATCTTTATTATACAATATCTTTTCCAGTCTGTGGGTTGAAGACTTTAGCCATGTGATATACTATGGTCGTCTGACCAGAAGTCGTGTGCATGTGAGGTAAGTGGTGCGGAGGGTAAACATGGATCCTACGCATGCGCTAATCTCAAATCTCAAGGACGGACAATAAACACTGGTTCCGACCGCGGTCATTCTTGTGAACAAATATGCTGCTGTGAAATTTCAAATTGGTAGTGCAATTGTTCTTTAGATACACATTTACTGTAAGCACTGCATAATGAACAGTTTAATAATGAACACGCAGTTTCCTCAGACAGCTCGTACTGTTTATCACGACTAATGTTTGTGGCTTATGTGGTATCTATTGCTCGTGCCGTACCTACAAGCTGCCGCGACTTCTCGTGAGACGCAGATAGTATTGAACGTCTTCTTGCAAAATTTACTGAACGTCGTGCAGACGTTACTTCGATCAGGAGATAAGTATGGCGTGTTGTTTTCACACCTTTCATTATATGTACAGTACATACGTGTTTAGTTTTCCCTTTTGTCTTCACCAGGTAATACTACACCTCTATGTTAATGAGCTTTGTGCCATGGACTGAAGGTAACTCGGAAGTCGGAACATACATCCGGAAAACTTCTCCAAAGTTGCTTAGAACCGCCTTCTTTGCGCTTTCAAAGATCATACTGGCAAGGGTTATGCTATGTTTAGCTGAAGCTAGATGGCAGGACAATTATCTATTGTGAAAATTCGTACTGTCTGCCTCTGTTGTGTAGTAGTTAGTGTGATTAGCTGCCACCCCGGAGGCCCGGGTTCGATTTCTGGCTCTGCCACGAAATTTGAAAAGTGGTGCGAGGGCTGGAACGGGGTCCACTCAGCCTCGGGAGGTCAACTGAGTAGAGGTGAGTTCGATTCCCTCCTCAGACATCCTGGAAGTGGTTTTCCGTGGTTTCCCACTTCTCCTCCAGGCAAATGTCAGGATGATACCTAACTTAAAGCCACGGCCGCTTCCTTCCCTCTTTCTAGTCTATCCCTTCCAATCTTCCCATCCACCCGCTGCAAGGCCCCTGTTCAGCATAGCAGGTGAGGCCGCCTGGGCGAGGTACTGGTCATCCTCCCCAGTTGTATCTCCGACCCAGAGTCTGAAACTCCAGGACACTGCCCTTGAGACGGTAGAGGTTGGATCCCTCACTGTGTCTGAGGGAAAAGCCAACCCTGGAGGGTAAAGAGATTAAGAAGAAGAACAAAATTCGTACTGATGACAATTACACGAAAATTCGTTCAGACAGAAAACGATTCAATTACAGGGCAAATGACGTCCCACGCAGGACATTTTGGAAATACGTTAAAAATGCGAAACGGTCGTTCACCCCAGCTTTACCATTTGTCTGTCGGCTCCACAATCGCACTTCGGAGAAAGTAACTTGTTCCACTTAACCCATTACTACATGAATTATTTTTCATTTCCGTTTGGTGAAGAACATTTCAAGTTTTAAATTTCAACATACGTTCAGTGTTTTAGATTTATCAAAAATTTTTAACTGGGGCTAATACCTTAACACTCGTATGTGAAGTCGTTTGGCATAACGGGATACCAGTTTTCGCAATCTTTAATATCAAAAGACCGAATACAGTACGTAAATGCAATGCGCAAGTATACCTGCACGTAGAGTTGGGCAATACGATTCTTTTTCAAGAATCGATTCCAACGATTCATTCATACTTTAAGAACCGATTCTTACGATTGATTCACGATTCTTTTCCAGTTCCTTCGCGACTCGTTCAAGCCGGATGGAGAACGATTCCAAGTATCTATAGATGCGTGAAAGGTTTCTTCACTAGTCACTACTCTGTGTACATACAAAATATCACCAGCAACATTGAAGTATACTGAATCTCTAATTGAAATTGATTTATTGAATTTTGTCAAGCAACATAATTCGTAATACTGGATTTTACCAAAGATTACAAATGAGCAGCTCACGTATTTTCCAGTTTCTTGAGCTCGCGGATAGTAAATAGGCACGTGCCATAATGTTACATCATCAAAGTTTATTCCAATATTTATGCCGTCACTGAGGGAATCGAAAATTATGTAAACATACACCCTGTATCCGCCCGCGGTCTCCACTTTGACTGGTGAATGGCCGGGATACTTTCGAGCGGTCGGCAAGGGCCACGTGTTGATGTCTACCGTTCGAACTGTCATTACCTCGCCTGATTGCATGCAGGCTGTTGCCGGATGACACTGATGTCAACATGTAGATGAAATGCAATTCTGATATGGATTACGAACCAAATTATATTCACTGTCCGTGAGGAATGAACAACAAGCGAATAAGTTATCACATCTGGCTATTTCACATCTCAGAAAATATATAAATTACGGAAGGTTCGTTGATTTGAGGTTATGCCCAAAAGGTAAATACGTAATAAATCATTCACAGGAAAAGTTCACTCTTTTAAAATTTCAATGAAAATTAAGTTCACCGGGCGAGTTGGCCGTGCGGATAAGGGCGCGTAGCTGTGAGTTTACATCCGGGAGATAGTGGGTTCGAACCACTGAAGATGGTTTTCCGTGGTTTCCCATTTTTACACCAGGCAAATACTGGGGCTGTACTTTAATTAGGGCCACGGCCGCTTCCTTCCTACTGCTGGGCGTTTCCTATCCCATCGTCGCCATAAAACCTATCTGCGTTCGTGCGGAGTGAAACAAATTAAAAGATAGAAAATTAAATTCTAGATGGGAAACTCGTTTTGAAAAGACATTATTCAAGACAATTAAAAAGGGCTTTGCCAAATTATAACTTGATTAAGGAGAACTTATTGATGTCAGAATTCCGGTCTCTCTCTCTTTACCCTATCTCTCTCCTCCCCTCTTTTTCATTGCTGCTCGTATCATTCGGATTAATGATGAGACAGTCGACAGTCATACTCCACATACCGACCAATCTTCTGGATGTCATCTCCCCCACCACCATTTCACTCATCAGAGCGTCATTAATATCCTGACTTCTACGAGTTTTATTATTACACCCAACATATCTGTTTACCAGGCTCCAAATCAACTCAATGGAGGTAAAACTTCCATTGAGACTTCGCGAACGGACGATGTCCTAAATGTTAGAGGTACACAATGGCGGGTCAAGCATAAGGGCATGTGTCCCCGGTATTCTTCAGTTTGAATTACTTGCTTATATTAATGACAATTTTAGCTGAAGCCACTGTACTCGATTCCAGATTAAAGAAACAAGCTGTCCTGTCTACTGCAGCGTACAATAAGGTGAAACAATCCCTTATCCAGAGTGCTGCATCTGTGAGAATTTCCCTCGATGAGGTACCAAGGGAATCGGAGGAACAACAACATGTAGGGGACTCGGACGAAGATTTATTGTGGGGAGAGTTCGACTGCAGTGTTAAACATTTTACAAACCCCGTTCGCCGCTGGCTATCACGACAATAGGATATGCTAAGTATATTGATGAACCATTTCTGGCAAGGAAGGCGGATTCCTTTAGGTGATGGCAAGAAACAGATATCCAAGGCTGCACCAGCTGATGTTAAGTCGACTGTGTGTTATCGGTAGTTCCGTTCTGTGTGAGAGTGTTTAATTCCAGAGCTGAGAATACTTTAACTGAGTTGAGATGATGCCTTACGTCCACAAAATTATCGAGGAAAGTATTCCTCAACCATAATTTATAAACTCAAGTGAAATTCCAAGCATATATTTTGCATCATATGTCCAACATCAGGTATGAGTACTACTCATTGTTTTCATATAGCATTATTTCGATTTTACTCTTATCCCCTTCTGCCTGTTTTTTGCTCTACCCTCTAATAGGCGATTCGCCCATCTCAGTAAATCACTATTGCGCAGCTACATTAGTATTTTCTTCCTTTTCTAACGCAGTACTTAGCCGTAAAAATATTAGGAAATCGACTTATTACCATCTGTATAATTAATGCTCGTGGTTAAGTCATCTAGAACGATGACGAATAGTCGACTATGAAATAGTCGCTGTCCAACAACCCGGAATTCAACTTTGATTGACAGCATTACTTCCGGCCGCGAAATTCTACGAAGCGAAAATTTATGTTTCAGCTCTGACATAGATACTGTAGGTGATCTGTACCGTAGGCCGGAAATACCTTTTCTTAAACAGTGTGAAGGCGAGGTCATAGGTGTTATAAATGTATGTCGTCACCATTACCCTCATCCCTCACTCGCAAAGTTCGGGATGGATCGGTAATGGTCGCTGTCAACTTTGTGCGGAGTTGGCTACAACCACAGACGACTCGAAATTCAACGATTCCCAACAAATCATTTGATCGACGATTCATTCTTACTCATGCGATTCCAAACTCTACGATTCATTTGAACGACTAATCATTCATACCGCGCATCGATTCACACAATTCTTTATTTTGAGTCATTCAAATGAACGATTCGTTCATAAATCGACTCAACTCTACTTTCACGACCGTAGGTCGGTAATGTCTTTGAGGTTGAGCCAGAGGTACTCCTGAAGCCTGTGGTAATGTGATGGGCAGGGCCTACGTAAAATAAATGGTGGTTGGTACGCGTGGATATTGACGGGATGGAAGGAGTACCTTCGGTTGAAATGCATTTTTGTCATCTGTTATGTAAAAATAAAACAAGGCATCGCTGGTATATGTGTGTGATTGACTGTACATTGAAGGTGTGCCGTAAAACTACCTCTGTCCACAGTCTGTATCCATTTACACAGATGAAAATTTATATGTTGCCTAATGGCAACACTATGCAGTAGAGGGTTAAACAAAGGGTCCACACAGAGTGGGTTTCGGCTGGTCCTACAGCTCTGCACTCCGACCGACCAACCGAGCATAGGACGCGTAGCCACGGCTCTACCGTGGCTATACGCCTCTGTATTCGGGAGACGGAGAGGAGCTGGACCCCACCGTCGCCTGTCCTGATAATGGTTTTCCATGGTTTTCCATTCTCCTGCACTAAGGTGAATGCCAGGACTGTTCCTACTATATGCCACGGCCACCAACCCCGTCAACTTCTCCGCACATCTCCTTCTGTGGTACAAATCTCCCGGCCTAAGAGACGGCGTCACCGTCTAGTAGGCCTGCCCCCCCCCCATTTATAGGAGGAGTGAAGATAATTTAGTAGCAGTAAACTCCAGAGGTCGGCGGTTGCAGAGGGAGCATCGACCTTCAGGTGGCACGGTATGTCCGTGTACCGACGGCTCTGCATTTCTGGTTTTCCGTGGTTTTCCATTCTCCTGCACTAAGGTGAATGCCGAGGCAGTTACTAGTATAAGCTATGGCCGGCGAATCCCTCACCTTCTCTACACATCTCCTCCGTATCACACCTAACTGACCTGAGAGACGGCGTTACCGACTAGGAGGTACACCGTCCCCTTCAGGGACGGAATCAAAACGTTTCAGTAGTAGTTAACTCAAGAGTTGGTCCAGATACGGTTTAGAGTTGACCATATCCCGCGAGGTAGGTCAAATCCATAGACTTTGGAGGTGTTTGATGGCAAGTCTTGAAACTCCTGAAGAGCCACCACTGTCGCATCTTATAAAAATTCTCACAGATTAGTCTCACAGCTGTCTTCATATGGGGCTGTCTTGAACAAAGTCTGACCAGACAAGTGTCAATATCATCATGAACAGGAAGATGCTGACTTGGTGATTAAGATGCTTGTTGTTTAAAGGAGCCTAACATCTACGTCATCGGCCCAGATGCTGATTTTGGAGTACCTTGGGGATACTCTTTGACCAGAACACTACGCCTGCGCAGACGAGGTATGGGGATGCAGCTCAAAACTGGGAACCATAGAGTTCGGATGCACTTCATGATACTGGAATTCAATCGCATTTTTCTTTGTTGATCAACATCAATCTTTCTGATATGAGGGCTGTTTAACCCCATCGTGCCACAGAATTCAGCAGTTGATATACCAATAGAAGTTGAAGCTTTCCAGTCCCATGACGTTACGCATAGTTTCCGGATAATATTGTGGCGTGATCTCATGTTTGCAGCAGTCTTCAACACATGTTGTTTGTGGGATAACGTAACATCCAGGTACTTGGGATGTGGTAAGCACAAGACACACTTAGAGATCCATGTTAGTCATGGGTTGTTCAGATGGAAGGAACAAACTTCAGTCTTGGTCATACTTGATTAGAGTCTCCATTTGGGGAAGTAGTCCCCTAGAATTCTCAGATCTGTCGAGTAGAATACTAAGTTTGATCTACTTTTAAAGTAAAAGTTTGAAGTTTCATTAGATTTTAGTGCTATAAGTCCACTTCTATAGCTACTGGATATTTGTTCGCGCCTATAACTTAGGTCCAGTAATATGATGCCATTCCACGAGGGCGACCGACACTTTTTACGTCTGGCGGTCATCTGAAAATTTTCTTCACGTAGTTATCGACAGAAAATGTGTGACGCGATGTTACCTAGCAACCGTGCAGGCTGTGATGTGAAGTATTGATGGTTGGCTATGATTACACTTTCGACTCCAAATTTGGTACAGATGTCTCTTGAAAACGGTTCGTTAGAGGCAAATGAATTAATCGTTATCAATTTGACTTTCATTTATTTTTCAGAGATTTTTCCACTGCTAAATTTGAAATTTGAAACCATTTCAGGCGTTCTTGTCACGTCTATTATTTCTAAACTATATGATACCTTTGAATGAAATAAACGGCGATCGAGAGCTGAAGGATGAATGTATACAAATGAGACTGATACACGAATTGGTGGGTCGCGTGCGGTCGTGTGGCAACCGAGGCAGAGATAGAGCGTTCACAGAGGTGCGAAACTATTTGTAACAAACATGGCTTGGATCTCAGTTGAGTAATATTCAACATTCGGCAAATTAAACTGAAACGTATGATGGTGCTAATCTAAATACATATTAAGAACTAGTGTTGAAAATATTAAAGAAACCAATAAGAATATACTGTATTGTAGAAGGAAGATCACACAGAGCTATAACAGATGAGTCCTGTAGGAGATTTAATGACATTTTATCTAAATAGTAGCAGGTAGAAGTATTACCTTACATGTTTTTAATGGGTTAAATATGTGTGTGTTATATGAATGTTTCACTGCTCTGTCTGGATGGTACCTTTTCGTGCTATGATTTAAAAGTTCTCAGACAGTCGTGTGATTTATGTAAATATATGATATTTAAATTGTATACCCGCATTAGTGTAATCGTGAATGTTTATTTGTACAGTGTCAGAAAAAATGTTTACGTCCACCCTCTGAAATCAATTTATTTGTTGCGGGTCTCATACACATTTATATCTCACTTTCCTCCTTGTTAGGAAATAATTAACATTAAAGTACAATGATTTTGGTACAAGTAGGAATACTCTAGCTGAAACGGGCCTTACAAAGAGTATTTCAATGCAAGTAATGGAGAAAGACAGTTCTAGCCCTTCAGGCAAGCAACTAAATGCTGAATGTTACGAATTTAGGAATCTTAGGTAAATAAAATATAATAGAGTAGGAGAATATATTCTTTACTTATTCATAAAAATTACAATCCTTTTCTTAATTACCATTAGCCGGTTGATTAGATGTGCAATTTGCCTTTTTTATACCACTATGAGCGCTAATGTGAAGCAATGCATTGTTTCACTTAAGCACCACTACGAACGCTAATGTGAGTCAATGCAGAGTTTCAATGCAAGTAATTTAAAAAATATCAAAAAATACCTGAGGGTATTGAACCAAGGGACACATTACAGAAAAAAGTAAATAAGTTAATTTGCCTAGGATTTGAATACAAAAAGAAAACGAGTAAAGAAAGAAGCACTTTTAGGCTGTTTTTCTGGAAATGCATTCAGGCCGCAAGTGATTTTCGAAACTTTTCAGTTTGATAGAGCTATCCAGGAGTCACAATTTGATACCTTATCGGGCCCTTTAGCCCTTCGACTTGCGGCAAAATTGAGGAAGTTGCTTAATTGTACGTTTTTCCTAGTATGGGGACACCTACTTGGTCTGATGAGAAATGTTTTAACATTAACATTACAAAACGATACAAATTCGTTTCATGGGGTTTAGTGTTTTGAAATTAGGTCTGAAAAGGGACAATGATGAAATAGTTTTAGTGCATTACAAACCGGTGATAATTGCTGAAGCACGAATAGATGGATAGATGCTACCAAAATTTATGCAAGGCGGGGAATGTGTCGGCTTTTTCAGCATGGGCAAACACCATCTTCCACCAAGTCGTACTTCTTGAACTATCACAGTGTAAATGACAAGGAAATCTCGATGCAATAAGTGTACCGTAGAGGAAAGAAACATAAGAACATCAGAGGCTCATAACCAAGCAGTTGATTAGAGCAGAAAACTGACAGTATTTACAATTTTCAAACTAAAGTTGCATGTAATAGAATCTTGAAAATAACCACTTATATTCTAATTTACACTAGCTTTATTACGTTTAACGACAATATGCACGATCCCTTTTGAAATATGTAACTTACTAAAATACACATGCATTATAATAATGATTAAAATCTGTGTATGTGATATACATCGGTGAAAAAAGGACACCAATAGCAGCTTCCATCCCAGAAAATTTTGGTGATTCACCATGTATATTATAGATGCTTGTATCACGACATTCCTCTGAAATGGATTTCCCGTAACATCACTCTTGCTGGAATTTTTCATAGTGTAATGTATAATGTTTTTGAAATTAACCAGAAACGCTCGATCTTCCTTCATATTTTTTCCATGGGACATCGCTTGAGATAGCACTGCCAGTCTTATAATCTGTCGAGAACAACGGCGATCGTTTGGTCAGGCAATGTTACCTAGCAACCGTGCAGGCTGCGATGTAGGCTAATAATATGGGTGGATGGGCAGACAGTGTTACCTAGCAACCGTACATGCAGTGATGTAAAGTATGGATGGATGGGCAGACAGTGTTACCTAGTAACCGTGCAGGCTGTGATGTAAAGTATGGATGGATGGGCAGACAGTGTTACCTAGTAACCGTACATGCAGTGATGTAAAGTATGGATGGATGGGCAGACAGTGTTACCTAGTAACCGTACATGCAGTGATGTAAAGTATGGATGGATGGGCAGACAGTGTTACCTAGCAACCGTACATGCAGTGATGTAAAGTATGGATGGATGGGCAGACAGTGTTACCTAGTAACCGTACATGCAGTGATGTAAAGTATGGATGGATGGGCAGACAGTGTTACCTAGTAACCGTACATGCAGTGATGTAAAGTATGGATGGATGGGCAGACAGTGTTACCTAGAAACCGTACATGCAGTGATGTAAAGTATGGATGGATAGGCAGACAGTGCTACCTAGTAACCGTACATGCAGTGATGTAAAGTATGGATGGATAGGCAGACAGTGTTACCTAGCAACCGTGCAGGCTGCGATGTAGGCTAATGTATGGGTGGATGGGCAGACAGTGTTACCTAGCAACCGTACATGCAGTGATGTAAAGTATGGATGGATGGGCAGACAGTGTTACCTAGTAACCGTACATGCAATGATGTAAAGTGTGGATGGATGGGCAGACAGTGTTACCTAGTAACCGTACATGCAGTGATGTAAAGTATGGATGGATGGGCAGACGGTGTTACCTAGCAACCGTACATGCAGTGATGTAAAGTATGGATGGATAGGCAGACAGTGTTACCTAGAAACCGTACATGCAGTGATGTAAAGTATGGATGGACAGGCAGACAGTGCTACCTAGTAACCGTACATGCAGTGATGTAAAGTATGGATGGATAGGCAGACAGTGTTACCTAGTAACCGTACATGCAGTGATGTGAAGTATGGATGGATAGGCAGGCAGTGTTATCTAGTAACCGTACATGCAGTGATGTAAGGTATGGATGGATGGGCAGACAGTGTTACCTAGTAACCGTGCAGGCTGTGATGTAAGGTATGGATGGATAGGCAGACAGTGTTACCTAGTAACCGTGCAGGCTGTGATGTAAGGTATGGATGGATAGGCAGACAGTGTTACCTAGTAACCGTGCAGACAGTGATGTAAGGTATGGATGGATAGGCAGACAGTGTTACCTAGTAACCGTACATGCAGTGATGTATAGTATGGATGGATAGGCAGACAGTGTTACCTAGTAACCGTACATGCAGTGATGTATAGTATGGATGGATAGGCAGACAGTGTTACCTAGTAACCGTGCAGGCTGTGATGTAAGGTATGGATGGATAGGCAGACAGTGTTACTTAGTAACCGTGCAGGCTGTGATGTAAGGTATGGATGGATAGGCAGACAGTGTTACCTAGTAACCGTGCAGGCTGTGATGTAAGGTATGGATGGATAGGCAGACAGTGTTATCCAGTAACCGTACATGCAGTGATGTATAGTATGGATGGATAGGCAGACAGTGTTACCTAGTAACCGTACATTCAGTGATGTAACGTATGGATGGATGGGCAGACAGTGTTACCTAGTAACCGTACATGCAGTGATGTATAGTATGGATGGATGAGCAGACAGTGTTACCTAGTAACCGTACATGCAGTGATGTATAGTATGGATGGATGGGCAGACAGTGTTACCTAGTAACCGTACATGCAGTGATGTATAGTATGGATGGATGGGCAGACAGTGTTACCTAGTAACCGTGCAGGCTGTGATGTAAGGTATGGATGGATAGGCAGACAGTGTTACCTAGTAACCGTGCAGGCTGTGATGTAAAGTATGGATGGATAGGCAGACAGTGTTACCTAGTAACCGTGCAGGCTGTGATGTAAGGTATGGATGGATAGGCAGACAGTGTTACCCAGTAACCGTGCAGGCTGTGATGTAAGGTATGGACGGATAGGCAGACAGTGTTACCTAGTAACCGTACATGCAGTGATGTATAGTATGGATGGATGGGCAGACAGTGTTACCTAGTAACCGTGCAGGCTGTGATGTAAGGTATGGATGGATAGGCAGACAGTGTTACCTAGTAACCGTGCAGGCTGTGATGTAATGTATGGATGGATAGGCTGACAGTGTTACCTAGAAACCGTGCAGGCTATGTCTTATGGCCGGTTGCCATCTGAAAATAAAAGATGTTAACGATAATTTGATTTTTGGAGAGGGAAAAGTGGTTTCTTTCTTCTTTATTAGTGTGTGTGTGTGTGTGTGTGTTCGGATTCAAGATCCCAGTTAATATTTAGAGTTTACTTTCCTCGAACAACCTTCAGGTTTGTTATGTCATTGATTCTGTCCTAAGACAGTTCAATTTACAGTTGTAAAATCAATTTTTTCAGTATTATTAAGTCTGGTATATTGACTAATTTTACACGATTGTGCTTTAATTTACATTTGTAAATCAATTTTGTATGACATTTTTATATCCCTTTCAGACCGTGTACGCACAATTGTGCGGGTTCGTATTTTATTTATGTCTGAGCTTATTTGACGTTTTCTTGGCGCTAGACCGGACTGCAGTGCTTGTGCGGGACACGTAGCATGTACTTCAGCTGTTTTTATTTAGTACTTGACCACCAGGGGGAAGGAAGAAGAGTTTAAAAATACAGTTCATTAGCAATATGGCGGGAAGCAGTAATGCCTAAAGTAAGTATTTATTTATTGCATTCATATTAATCTAGAAGCTTTACTGAATATCAGAATATAATCTATGAAGTGTGTAGATTGTGTAGCAAACGAAAATTGTGAACTTTCAACATCGTACGTAATACCATGAGGTTTTGAATGTTGATACGCACAAATGTCCGGGCTAGGTTTCCTTACAGCCAATGCATGCAGGAGTGCTGGGTGCTGTCGCAAAAAGGACTGAGAAAGAAATCTCGTACTCTACATGAGAAATGTAATGTATAAGATTTTAACTGTTTAAAATCGTTCCACACTGTAAAATAGAACATTTGATCATGTGTATGTGCATATTCACATGTACTGAGATGAATTTTTAAAATTTTTTATTTTTTGCAAGTAGTGAATGAAGTCCTGACACGCACAATTGTGTGGGTTCTGTTTTTCAGCCGATAGTTCTTATTTTGTAAAATAAACTGTAAAAACATGTATTTGAGAGCATTTTAGTAAGTTTTTGACGTTTTGACACCTCCAGATTTCATTCAGGTCTGACGACAAGCTGCTGCTGCCAAAAGGGCAGTAATATCAAAACTCCTCCTCAATGTAGAAAATGTAACGTTTACTTGTGTTTGAACGAAGATTTAATTGTTTAAAATTATTCCCCACTAGAAAATAGAACATTTGATCATGTACATATGTATATTCACATGCTTTGAGGTAATTTTTCTTTTTTGTAAGTAGTGAAGTGAGTCCTGACACGCACAATTGTGCGGGTGCTTTTTTCAGATGTTAATTTTTATTTTGTAGAATAAACTAAAAATATATGTATTTAAGACCATTTTAGTCAGTTTTTGACGTACAAACAAAAATTCACACCGCCAGTTTTCTTTCAGGTCTGAAAGGGATATAACGTTGTAAAAACGTTGGAAGGACTGTTTTTGAAAGAAGACCTTAATTTGATCAGTGGTTTGTTTTCAAAGGTATTGTTATTTTGTGTTTTTCAATTTCGTTACATCTGTTATTATGTCATTCTGTATGATTGTGAATTGCTGACTGTATGGCTCCTTGTAGCCCAAAGTCAAAAGTTAACATTAAGAAAGTATCCTAAAATAGATATCTAGTATCGCGAGACTGTGCAGCTACTCGACATAAACAATGATTTACACATATTCCACGAGAATTTTATTTTACATGTAGTGAAATTTTTTTTTGGTATGGATAGGTTAGAATGCAAACAAGGTGCAAGTATCATCTAGCCGCTCTACAGTTACGTAGGTTTGTTGCATACATTTTAGAGGTTCTGATAGTTATGTTTATGCAAATCTCATGGCAGAACCGTCGTGCGGGTGGAATTCACTTGCGTCTTGGTTAAATACGTCTGCATTTCAACTTATTCGTGCCTAAAAGTAGTTTCCTACTTATCAGATAAGTATGGGCTGTTGGATATTCCTTAGCCCAAGAAACTTATCGCTCTGATTGGCCGCCCACCGTAAGGGGGCATAACACATTAAAACATTCGATTTTCAAATTATTTTTCAAGTTATAACCCGATTCTTTTAGTTCATTTTGGTGAAAATCTTCACTAATTTAGGAGTTAAACATTGAATAGGATACTTAAAGAGCTCTGCGAGACTCGCGGCTCATTTTCTCAAAACTGTATTTTTCAAACCCGTTTCCCACTTAACTCCTAAATTATACGGTGTAAAATGATTCTTTTTGTTCCGGGGTTATCTGTAGAACGCAGAGAGGTGAAAGACGGTGCGGGCTGAATGGGTCTATCTACGAAAGTCGAAGATTCTTTTAAAAGTTTGAAATAAAGGTTATATTTCACTTTAGAAAATCAAATTGTTAACAAAATTCTTCACTTTGTGAAAAAGCACGGAATCAGGTACAATGACAATTTTGACACCAGAATAGAAAACCTGAGAATAGATAATTTACAAGTTCGTTGAGTTTCAAGCTCCAAATTTACAATTTTACAAGGTCGCTAATGGAGCGTTTATTTATATAAGGAGGGATATCACCTAATAATTAATTTTCCAGAGCACTTTGCTCCAACCGCTACAATTTACGGCATTTCAAAAGCACTATTCAATATTACTTAAATCTCAGAAAAGAGCTTACATGCTCTCCAAATTTACCAAGGAGGCTGGCTCCCAATTTCTTACAGCCTACTCAAGGGAACATTACACAAACCTTACAATTTCTGGCCTCTCTAGGCCCAATTTACAATTTCGTTAACACACGGGTGTCCAGTACCCATACTACTGGGCCTTCGTGAAAAATAAGAACAGGTTAAATTACTGGCCCAAACTCAAAAATGTATGGAGGCGTACACTTGCGCTTTTGAAAAACCAAGTTATAAAACCCTACTTGGGCTTGTGGCCCGATGATGCACAGGCTAATCCCACACTACTGAGGTGACTAGAAATAAAGGTTAATTAAATGCTTTGCAGGAAGAGAAAGAGTTACAAAATCGTAGTCACCTCAACATAAATTGAAGGGGAACTCGAGAGGGTAATGCACTTTCTATCCCGATTTACAGTTTAAGTCTTAATGAAATTATATATTAACATTTTACATTAGGAAATTGATGGTTACATAGTTAGAAATTACAATCGTACCCTCGGGTAAGTTTGCGGAGATAGCTACAGAGATGTAAAACTGGTGGCCATTACCTGGGCGGATATTCTGCCTGCCGAAGAATGAGGCACCCCGCCTCCTGTCTTAACCCACACACTCAATAACTCGACGATCTATAAGACAAGATAGCTTGAAAATGATGCAGGTTTTATACCCGAGGGGAGGGTTCGAGAAGGCTCTGGACTAAATCTGGACACACCCTCTCATTTTTATTGGTTAAACCAAAAACCTACAAAAAGCCTTGATTGGTTGAAAAATAATTACAGAAAATTTGTTATTGGCCACACTCCAAAACTGGCAGGATGAGAAAGAAGTGTTGCCAACCTTGAAGTACCAAAATAAATGAAAGCTAATTTAGTTGAGAAAACCTATAAACACAAAACTTCTTCCAATCACTAATTATTCCACTTTGCACCAGAGTGTTTTGTCGAGACACCTCTGGAGAAAAGTTCAAACTTCTTGATGTACACCAAAACAAAACAAATAAATCTAATCAGTTTAGAAAACTTTAAAATAACATATCACTCAGTTATTCAGTAGTGACATCTTCTGGTCAATGTCCCAACTTTATGCATTAACTGTTTCAAGAGTTGTTCGATAGTTAGTGTTCCTTAAGGCGCTTCTTTGAAATGTGCGGGGTTGAGGTGTACCTCCCGGTACAATTTTTTCTCATGTTCTTACTGGTAGAATATACAAAACTGGCAAAATCATCTGCCTAGAATTTGTAGTTGTTTATAACAGTTATATCTAATTGTAAATCTAAATGTAAATATCTAAATGTAAAAAATTGACTTAAATATGAAACATTTAAGTAGGGTAACACAAAATTAAACATAAGTACTAATTTTTCAAATTTAATTCTGGAAGTGATCAGTTCTGTAGCTGTAGCTTTAAACAGTACATTTAAAAATGAAGAATACTAATATTTTAATAAATAGCCCAGCTATGAAGGAAACGGTGAGCAACGACATGCAAGGAACTTTTATTCTGAATAATTAATTCGTTAGTTTGATAATGCCAAAATCAATTTTGCGATAAAAAATTAAAACTCCCAAATTTTGAAGGTTGTTTACTGTAACGAACCCCAGTAAGAGACATGTCTCCTTTCTTTCCGGCGATAACCTCTCCACTATCGTAGTGTTGTACCACTTTACACCGGCAAACTCTCCACTATCGTAGTGTTATACCACTGACGGTCCTCCCGTGTCTTTACAGCGGCAGCCTCTCCACTATAGTAGTGTTATACCACTGAGGGATCTCCCTGTAACTTACAGCGGTAACCTCTCCACTATCGTAGTATTATAGCACTGAGGGATCTCCCTGTATCTTTACAGCGGTACCCTCTCCACTATAGTTGTCTTATACCACTGAGGGATCTCCCTGTATCTTTACAGTGGTAACCTCTCCACAATCGTAGTGTAATACCACTGAGGGATCTCTCCGTATTTTTACAGCGGTAACCTCTCCACTAGCGTATTGTTATACAGTGACGGTTCTCCCTTTATCATTACAGCGGTAACCTCTCCACTATAGTAGTGTTATACACTGACGTTCCTCCATGTAACTTTACAGCGGTAACCTCCCCGCTATCGTAGTGATATACCACTGAGGGATCTACCTGTATATTTACAGTGGTAACCTCTTCACTACCGTAGTGTTATACCACTCAGGGATCTCCCTGTATCTTTACAGCGGTAACCTCTCCACTATAGAAGTGTTATACATTAACGGTCCTCCCTGTTTGCTTTACAGCGGTAACCTCTTCACTATCGTAGTATTATACACTGACTGTTCTCTCTGTATCATTATAGCGGTAACCTCTCCCCTATAGTAGTGTTATACACTGACGTTCCTCCCTGTAACATTACAGCGGTAACCTCTCCACTATAGTAGTTTTATATCACTGAGGGATCTCCCTGTATCTCTACAGTGGTAATCTCTCCACTACAGTAGTGTTATACATTGACTGTTCTCCCTGTATCTTTACAACGGTAACCTCTCCACTATAGTAGTGGTATACACTGACGTTCCTCCCTGTAAATTTACAGCGGTAACCTCCCCACTATCGTAGTGTTATAACACTGACGTTTCTCCCTGTATCTTTACAGTGGTAACCTCTCCACTGTAGTAGTGTTACACCACTGACGTTCCTCCCTGTAAATTTACAGCTTTAATCTCCCCACTATCGTAGTGTTATAACACTGACGTTTCTCCCTGTATCTTTACAGCGGTAACCTCTCCACTATCGACCGGCCTCAGCCAATATGAAGCCTGCTGGTTTATATCAGCTTAAGTTTCCTTCAGAAAAATAATTAAAGTACTTTGTGGGCCCAGCGACGGTGTCAGCTCCACGAGTTATGAAATATTTACCACGTTCACAGGGTGTTGCAGTGTGGTGGTGAGTTTCGTTAACTACTACCTAGGACGGCGATGAAAGTAAACAAACTTCTTGTATTTCTTCCTCCTACCTTTGACATACTTACACGGGCTCAGATCTCTCTATCATGAGACGTCAGTTTACTGTTCAAATGCTCTTTCTTCTTCCAGTCCAAAGAACCTTTTTTATTTCTGGACGGTACTTAGCGATGTACCGCTTTGGAGAAGGCGCACAACATCAGTTGTATAATAATAATAATAATAACAATAATTATTATTATGAATCCGATTTCACGATCATGATCTCAGTTAAACAGGCTACGAACTTAAGACACAACCCAGTTCACTTCTTTGTCTTGTAATATACACCGGGAATATTCAGCCTTGGGCGGCCGCAACCCGCTTTACACCGTCGTAACGCAAGTGTCCTTACTCTGAACGGTCAGGAGTTAACAATCACCCTATCAGTTTTATAGTCTGTTTGAGTTTGTTATCATAATGTAAATTTTCAGTTCATTCATTTTACTACCATTTTTGTCATTTGAAAGGAAGTAGTCGCTGTACGACGTACTTACACATACAATTTGTTTGAAGGCAAGGTGTTTCTATGTACTTGTTTCGGATTCTTGAATGAATTTTGTACAATAATTTATATCACTTGGTATATTCGTCTCAAGCTTGTAATTTATTATTTAGGTAAATATTTTAAATTAGACTCAACTTCCTTCAGTTCTATTGAATATAACTGTTCATTTTCACTAATGTTTGTTAACTGAAATTTCTATGTTAATGGTAATATATTTATTTCACTAAGAATCCTTTAACTTTAAATGGTTAATTCCAACGGCTCGGAGTCTGGGTGTTTGTACTGTCCCTAACATACCTGCACACACACAACACATAAAACTATCATCCACTTACAATAACACGCTACCCATCCTCGTACCAGGCTACAAGTAGCCACATTAAATTATTATTATTATTATTATTATTATTATTATTATTATTATTATTATTATTATTATTATTATTATTAATTTAATTTCCCGATTATGATCTCAGCTATACAGGCTACGAAATTAAGCCTCAACCCTGTTCACTCCGGCGTCCTTTCTTTCTTTATTTGATTTCCCATGTCCCTTGAAAATAATTTATGTATAGTTTATTTATAGTATGTAAGCCTGTCTTCGACAGCCAAAATTAATATGTGAAATGTAATTGGACGTTTCAAGTGAACATGTTAATACATCTTAAGAATAAACATTCCACTTCCCATGTTGTATACAGTCATAACAGATATTACAAAATTTACTTATGAACCATACTGTGTGTATTGTAGGTATGAGTTGTACTTTTATGTTTATGTTTTTCAGAGGAAGCGACATATAGTCATCATTGGGTAAACAACGAAGTGGAGAGATTGACCTCAAATCTATAGAAAGTTTGTCCTTGCATTCATTATTGACATTCTACGGAGTCACTTCGAGTGTACGTTATGTTGTCACCTTTCAGAATGTTCAGAACATGTTGGTTGATTATCTTGATATTGTCCGCTACTTTCACATGTGACTGGGAAAAATCAAATATTGGCTGGTCCTGACATTTGAAGCCGTTTTAAGTACCTCAGTAATTCTGCAACTGACCTGTCATTTTATATCCTCCATCATTTAACTATTGGTTTCTGATTTCTTTCCTAAATGCATTCCTTACTCGCAACTCATTTCAACAGCTCCATCAAGTCAAATCATAATACGGAATTCTTGTATATAATTGAAATGACGTAACTTGCTCAGTACTAGGCAGCATAGCCCTAACAATATGGCGTCCATGCGTGTCCATTTGCTTCACTTCTGGCAGCACGTTGGTGAGGTATCTTATTCCATGCTAGTATGGCGAGCGAATGCATTGAAGTACTGCACCCTTGCAGAGCTCCTTCGGTGTAGATTAGATGTCAATGTTGCCTCGGCTGCCCTAAAAAAAAAAAAATACTTACCGAAGGTGGTGAGGTCCTCTTCTCAGGCGCGATCAGTCCCTGTCGTCGAATCAGGATGCATAGGGATAGTGCATTCGGTAAACTATTGACTACAATAATTTATGACTCAGACTGATTTGAGTTTAAATATGTGTATAAAATTTTATTGATAAATCAAAAGAGAAAAGTAAATAAATTTTATAAAATGTAAAATAGACTTGTTAATGTTACATTATTTCCATATGAGACTGTACAGCTAGAACTCTCATTAATGACACACATGACCACCTCGTTAATCCCTAAAGAATAATATTTATAATTTTCCATAAAATTTGTTTAAATGATGTTTCCCATATTTGTTCATCCAATTATATAATGTCTGTGTAACTGTACACATTTACTAGGATAATGTTGTTTATAGACCAAGTGGATCAATTGAATAACAATATACTCCTGAGAACATTTAGTGATGATAATGATAATAATAATAATAATAATAATAATAATAATAATAATAATAATAATAATAATAATAATAATAATAATATTGATGTGAATAAATTTTTATACAGCCAATTCAAGTTATTCATCAAAATACTGCTTGCCATCAGTCAGAATAATTATAATAGATAAAATTGTTTTTTAGATATTAAAAAAATATCGATATTAATTAATTAATAAATTTATTTTGATATCACTGAATTACATTGTAAACTAATTAAAAGAATACAGGAAAGTCTCCACAGTGTATCCCAAATGCATACCTGTAGTTTGGAAAACCAACCTAAATATGTAATACAATAGTAATAATAATAATAATTGAAATAATACGACGATTTTGCGCAGATCAAAATCTAGGAATGTCACTACTAACCTCTCAGATATATGAAATAAGTTCGCAAACAAACATACCAAAAGTTACCATAATATAATAATTAATTGATTTTACTAATTTGATTGTACTCAAATTTATTAATTACATAATTAATTGCCTAACTGACCACTGGAAATCATTATCTTGTGACTCAAATCCTCCAATATAGTGATATCAGTGAATTTACAATGCATCGAGATGATAATAATAATATTGTAATAACAATAATAATAATAATAATAATAATAATAATAATAATAATAATAATAATAATAATAATAATAATAATAATAATAATAATAATTGAAACGATAATAGTAATATCACTTAATGAATGTTATTTCTATGTTAGATATCATAAAAAAAATCCTAAAGAATTTATAATCGCCTACCAGAATCCAATACTGTTGTCAACCAAATCGTAGATAAATTGAATTAAAAAAATATAAAATGTAAATTATTTAATTAATTAATAAATCCACTCTTGTTTGACACTGTGCACACGTTTATTTCCTACCCATAATCTTAAACACGATAACTTGTTTTAAAACTAGACATTACACTGTAATACATATATACACACATACGCAGTACTCAGATATTTTGGAACTTGGATTTTACGTACTCTGCTTTAACACACTGCTGCTTCTCACGTAGCGAAGTCTTGCATGGGCTCAACCGCTCCCTTTGTGTGAACCACGCCGTTGGGGAAAGTGACTACCCCCACTTGAGCTAAATATCTCGTAGAAAGTAAAAGTATTTTCTTCGCTCCACGTTTCAAACACCACTAACAAATCAGCTGTAGCAGGCAATGTTTCCTCACTTACGGGCTACCAATGCCTATTGAACTGTCTGCTTTGCTCTGCGGGCTACATATTGAAAATACGTCACATAAGATGCAACTCTGCATAATTCACAGTTTCATTTCTTTACCCTGCATAGATTTAGACACTTGTATAATTTGTTAATCTGTTCCTCCACTCACTTGTGGGGTTTCGAAAACTTTACCACCTACACTTCTGTTTATAACATTCATTTCCTCCTCCACAGTACTAATAAATATATATAATTTACCACAATCGTACTTAAGTGCGGAGCAAATTTAAGACACGTCTGACCGCCACTAGACTCTTACTGCTGACTGATTCGTGAGAAGCCACCGCTCGGGGATGTTGGCGCACTAATCGGCGTAGGAACACTAATTCTTGCCACTAAAAATCCCAACCAAAGGAATGCTGGGTAGCTCCAAAGCAAAGTTACCAAAACATGAAATGCTTTGTACACACAAATTGCATCAATCCTTGTTACTGCCATGATGCATCGTGACTCTAAAATTGTTCGTAATTTCTTTTACAATACAGTAGGCGTTAGTTGGACTATATCTTCTGCCGCGCTGATAAACCACTCTCCACGCTGGCAATGGGGTTCCCACTGCCGGTGATAACAAACATCTGGATACACAATATTCCAATCCATTTGCCACAAACCAATAAGTTCGTTCAGAATTACTATAATAATTACTGACATCTCCTCTTAATATAATCTTCCTTAAATACTGACAGGGATTAATTACAAGCCACATGTCATTTGGTCGCGCTAATTTTGAAATTATTTAAATGCAGCAATCTGATTGGAGCACATACTCCGCTGTTCATCTATATGGACGAATTCATTCCAAAATAAGGGGATTCGGGTATTTAGAATCATGATTCTCCATCTCAGTCACTCCTGCCAGTACTTTTCCATTCTAACTACGCAGTTCCAAAAGATGATGTAATAACAGGTGTCCCAATAATTAATTTTTAGCAGAGAAAGAAGCGTGAGTTCCTATCAAGGCTTCATTCTCACGAGCTAGCTACCAAAAATTTCCAATGCTGTCCCTTTGTTTAAGAACGCTGGCTATTACTATTTATCAACAAATACAATTATTAAAATGTTGCCAATCAGACTCATCCGATGGGTGCAGTACGTCTCACCATCTCTGTATTATTCTGTCCTCGTTGGCAGCCACCTACAATGGAACTTCAGACACTTAATTTTTTTCTTTCGTGAGATGTTCATTGTATTTTTTGTAAAGAAGGTGCGAATTTCAGCTGTTGAATCATTCTCATTTTCTCACTCTCGCTGTGAATGACAGAGTATGTATTTCATGTGTGTGTAGATATGTATAGAGGGTACAAATATTGCGCCATTTAGCCCAGGCTGCATTTCTTCTGTGAGTGACATGCTTCTCTAGGATACAATATTACTTGAGATAAATGACTCCGGACATGTAAATGTGCCAGCTGTTGTTAACATTGATCCCTCTATTACCACGTCGGCTGTCAATGGTTTATGTGCTGGTGTACTGAAGATACACAGATCAAATATTGTGTAGCCTACGTTCGATTTATTGGAAGACATTGCTCCACTGTTTAAAGTTTTCTTGAATTTTTAGTAAGTTTTCAGTAATCTGATGTGTATATCAGTCCGTTCGCATTTGTATCCAGGAATATTCATTCTCGAGAGGCCTTAACCCGCTCTACAGCATTGATAACACAGTGTCCTTTTACTGGAATGCTGAGAGTTAAGCTGACAACTTGTACGTCCACGCCGTTAAGTGGCTATGCATACCTTTCAGGTGTTTTATATTGCGGTACGAAAGACCTCTTTGTTTCCACCAGATAATAACAATTTTTATTTTTTCTCTTCTTTTAAAACTAATTTTTCTTTCTTAATAATTCCCTTTTGTTTTTGATGTATTTTCTGTTTAAAGACGACACACACACCCAGTCTCCGGGCCAGTGGAAATAACCAATTAAGGTTAAAATCACTGACCCGACGGCGAATTGAACCCAGGGTCCTCCTTGGACCAAAGGCCAGCATGATAACCATTTAGCCATGGATACGGACAGAACAACGATAGCTACATAAAGGATATTGAAAGGTGTTGCTTTTGGATACGCGATGGCAACCATTAATGTAAAATGAATATAATTAGTACCCTGAACTTATGTTACCATTACCCTTTCTTTATTCTGATATTATGTAGTCACATCTGTGGGTCAGTGGTAGAGTATCGGACTTCGGATCCCACGATCCTTGGTTCAAAGCTTGTAGAGATAATCTGAAAGAAGGAAGTCCATTCGTCATACGATGTTGCGCTGCAACAGATCGCTGGTGGCACATTGGGTGTTTAACTGACAATATTAATCAGTCACAGACAGTGCAACTGTTATGGTTTCTCTACCGTCTTTCAGAGTAAAATGGAACGCCTAAATTGACACGCAGGTAACCTAAATGCCTTTAACTGAGACCATATTATTATTATTATACGAATTTAGTGTATATCTTTCGATATGTAATACATTATATGAAATTAAGACTAGTAATAGCGGAAGTACATAAATGGAAAAATGATGAGGGAAGAAAGAATACAGGCGAGTAAGCACACGGAAAGTGCAAGACAGCTGAGGAAGAATGAATGAATGGAGGAGAAGTGTGTTCGTAGGTAAGGTAGGAAAGGTTTGGAGAAAGGAAGACTTGGTGTGGTAATATTAAGATTCCAGAGGGAAAACTACACCTGGGGAAAAGAGGCAAAGCGGAAAGGTGACGGGAAAATATTCAGCAATATTATGACTGGATAGAAGTAGACTATATAGTACGGGATATAAAGAGATAGTTGATGCTGTTGAAATGGAAGAGATAATTTAGTGGTTCGAATTTAATAGATCATTGAGAGAGCTAAGTAGGAACAACTCAAATAATTACTCACGCCTTGGGAGAAACTAATATTCGAGGATATTACATTTGGCGTGTTTAGTGTCTAATACGAGAGATATGCCATATTATTTTAAAGAGAATGTTGTTATACATATTCCTCTATAATTTAGAAAAATACAACACCATTAGTTTAGTATCTCGTGCTTGCAAAATGTTGACCTGCACTATTTACATAAGAATGGAGAGAAAACCTGACGATGACCTGGGAGGAGATCACCTTGGTTTCAGATAAAATGTAGGACCACGCGAATCAATATTCACTTTGCGTATGATCTTAGAGGATAGAATTAATGACGGAAACCCATGTGCCTAGCATACGTGGATTTAGAAGACATACAATAACGTTGATAGGACCAAGGTATTTGAGATTCTGGAGCTGATATAGATCGGACACTGCGAAGGAAGAGTTATCTGCAAATATGTGAAAAAATCAGTCCACAGTTATAAGAACAGCAGTTATATGAAAAAAAACAGCTATCGATAAAGTAGTGAGGCTGAATTGGAGTTTTTCCTCCTCTTATTCAATGCTAATGAAGGAATTCAAAGAGGGTAACAAAATTCAAGAAGGGAACGTCAGAGATTTACCGTTAATATTGCTATTTTAGCCGGGATATGGAGACATTTTTGAATACTATGGAACGATCTTGGAGAAGTAGTAAATAAATCCAAAACAAACGTAACGGATTGCAGGAGAACAAGGACAGGCGAACCAGGAAATATTAGAATAAGGAATTAATTCTTAAGGGAAGTGGATGGATGTTGTTACTTGTTTGACAGGATGACGAGAGATGGCTGAATTGAGGGCAATGTACGATATTAAATTTGATTACAAGAGTATATAGATTGGCACCCTCGAGTTGTTAAGTTAGTTTCCATGAGAAATTTGGGAGGTAAAAAAATTAGGAGTGGACTAGGACGCGAGTGGAAGAAAATACAGGTCATTGCAGGTTCAGGGTACAGTAGTAGCAACTTAGGAAAGGAAATGTTAACGCAAAGTGCGCTACGAGAGAGCAACTTTGTATGAAAATGGTTGTCCAATGTAAGGAAGGATATAAAGTGTTATTAGGGGCGGGTCGGAGTTTAATATACCCGTAAGAGAAATCGGTTAAAATAATTGAAAGGAATTTATCGACTTCAGTCAGTGGATAACTTTATTTCACTAAGTGTTGAAGATTTGCCAGTTCGGTAGACTTAGAAACTCTGGTTCTGTCGAGGGAGAGTTTGTTCAACTTCCCCGCCTGTCCTCCTGCTGACAGCTAATCGATCGAGGACGACGGTTTTGCAGACTTGCTGTCAATGTGCTTTCGATTTGAAAGGACTCCCATAATTCGAACAAGCCTTGGTACATGAATCGACAGCTTCTATGGCGCTATTTCACCCTAGCTAACCTAGAAACAGTAATATGCTATAGTCTCATACGATTGATATTACCATCCTTAAAATATGAAATGATGTCTGTATGTCAGCCTTTTGAGTGCACTTTATGTGTAAACCGCCCGACATTTCGTGAACACTTTCTTAAACGTCCACAAGGAACACCATCACAAAACCACTACGAATGTTTTGACAAACTATTGAGCTGCAAATGTGTTATTTGCAAAATTATTCCCAAATATAGCATGAGAGTTTAAAATTATATGATGTACGTCTTACTCTTTCTCGATCACGTCTACGATACTAAAAAAATTAAGCTGAAATTAACAGAACGTGGGGAATTTATATCCACTAAAATCTAGAACGTGTCTATATATGTATGTATGTATGTATGATGATGTGCTCAGCACGGAGGCTGGTTTGGATCTCGACAGCTCAGCCATCACCCATTAAGTTGCCCAGTCATCACTGAAGAGGCGTACTAGGGAAATGAGTGAGGTAGCTTCCCGTTGCTTTCTTCACTGAGCCAGAAGTTGCTATTACATGTCAGTCTGCCAAGCCTACTGAAATGCCCGTATCAACTGACCCTATGAGCAACATTTTTCACACCATACCTGGGACTGACTGCATGAGGAATGGCATGAAGGAGATAGTACTCAAGTGGCGTTCACTGAATTAGGTTTATTCTTTAGTGGGGTGTTAGTTTATAAGTGATTGTTGGGACACTGACCCGTCGTTATTGGTGGTAGCGCGGAAGGGGTTGTGTATGGCCAATTAACAGTCAAGGGGGATGTTGATCCGTGTGTTAATGCTTCATTAAATATTAACCCTAGACCTTGGCCTTTTACAGGCTCAATCGGAGCTATAACAACAACTATAGGAATAATCAAATATTTCCACCAATACGATAACTCCCGTCTATTTTTAGGCCTAACCTTAAGTACTCTATTTACTCTACGATGGTACAAGGGATGAAAATTCATTCTGTAAGTTTCACCAAGAGGAAAATTCCTCTCAGCTGCAATTACTGTGTTGCTGATGACTATTGTAGACGAATGAACTAAAGCTGATACAGGTGATAGAGCATCCATGGCCGCCGGAAGTCAGGAAGGAAAAGGAATTTTTGCACTCTTAGTCATAGCTGCCAACACCACTATTGTACTAATTAAAATCATAACAAAAGAATCCTTGCCAAATCTAAATAATACACATAATTCCAGCTTCCGTATCTTATTATTCAAGCAATAGCCATCAACAACGCCATATCTCCAATTCTTTTAGACAAAGCCGTCAAAGCAGTTCGGTCCCTACTTTATTATTAACCAGCAGAGGTACCCGTTCTTCGCACGGGTTATCAGTAACTCATACTAGCGGAGTGAGTGACTTCATTAGATACTTATATCACTGCTGTACTGAAGTACGTAGAAATTATTTGTCATGTTTGAAATTATAGTGTAAGTGTACTGCCGCTAGATAGTACCACAAATATAAATATTATTGAATGTACTTGTTTGTTCCGACATTTCGTAACTATTACAAATGTGTACCGATTTTGGGTGGCAAATATCGCTACTGTAGAGTCATTGAGCTGACGTCGCCATTGTTACGGCTTATCGTATTCCTAGAGCAGGCGGTTGCGTGCCAATATCGCCATGAAGGTTGGTTTTAGGGTCTTAAAACAGGGTTTTAGGGCCCATATTGCTTATCGAGTTTTGTTCATTGCGTCAAGGGGCTTAAAATGAGCTTTATCTCACCTCTGTACGATAAATTCGATATTTAGCCTATTATTTGTATATCTGCCCCCGTCGCCTCTCTAATTGTTTTGAAAATTTGAAAGTAGCTTAAGTTACTCCTTGTACCATCAACTATCTGCTAGTGTAAGTCCTGTCAAAATAGGTCTAACGGTTTTGGAGATTAGCCGAAACAGACAGACAGACAGACAGACAGACAGACAGACAGACAGACAGACAGACAGACAGACAGACAGACAGACAGACAGACAGACAGACAGACAGACAGACAGACAGACAGACAGACAGACAGACAGACAGACAGACAGACAGACAGACAGACAGACTTTTAGTTGTATGTATCGTATATACATAAAAAATATAAACTTAGTAGAATGGTGTTATTTTGACATTACAAATAGACACTTCAATTGTATTTATTTGTACAGATTTTGCGATGAGGTTACCAACCTCAGCGGTTACAAGCGGGAGTATATTTGTTGTTTCATACTTTGTTTTATATCTCGGTCCCTTATCAAGAAATAAAATGATGCGGATGTGAGCGACTGGAAAAAGACTTCGACACTGTTGTGAGACGGACAGTAGACAATCGTACGACAGTACACGGATTGAAAAGTCATTCTGTAAGTTTCACCAAGAGAAAAATTCCTCTCAGTTGTAATTATTGTAAGTACCTAGGTGATAACATAAGGAATTATTTTCATTGGAGTAATCATATTAACGAGGTTGTTAAGAAAGGTCACATATCTCTTCACATGGTTATAAGTAGGGCTCGGATGTTTATGACATGTCATATGTTTTCTTTATATTCTTTCCATGGAAAATACAAGTTAAGAATTATTTTATTTACAGTGACTAAAATTATGCAATTTTCGCTAGGTATATAAAGTCATATTTTGGATGATTGAACGTTTTGTCATTTTCCGATAATTTTTCATAATACGGTCATATTTCCCCGTGAATTTTCGTGTTTTTATCATATTTTTACCTTTCCCATTCCAATTTCGCATACTTCTTCCATCGTCCCAAGGACGGATTTTTCACATTTTCTAATTCTTGTCTGTAACTTCTTAAATTATCTTTCTTAGAAATACATATTTATGTGAATTAGGAGTGTAAGCTGTACAGAAAGACTCAGATCCGTAGAAAGTGACAGAAAGGTGAGCGTCAATTGAACTCTAATGACGTATTTCAAATATGCACCTTTACAGGTCAATGTTGCCTGAAAATAGAGGATCGTTCCTATTTAAAAACTATAAAATGTACGTAATTTGCTATTGTAAATTCCTTCCGATCGCCTATCAAAATGTGACATTTATTTCATTCTGTGCAGAGTCGATAGTTATCTCTGGATTGAGTAATTAAATAAATTCAAAATACCGTACAATAGTCTAATGAGAATTTATTATTATTATTATTATTATTATTATTATTATTATTATTGAATGTGCTAGATTTTCAGAGTTTATTTTCAATATAACGTTAATTTAAACAGCGGCAAGATTTCGAAGACTTCGAAAATGTTACCAAATTATTTTGAAACAGTATTTAATTGTCATATTTTAATACTTTTTGAGGTCATAAATGCTTACATCTTAGTAACATTGTTAGGTAAAAAAACATACAGTTCTTGTTATGAAGGTATTTCAGGGTTGTAGTAAGGAGATAAAGCAGAGGGAGTATAAGTCTGCGGTAAGGCCCAATTAGAGCATAGTATCAGTATATGGCCCCCTCACCAGGAGTACTTGATCGCGAAAACATCAAAAGGAAAGCGGCCTGATTTGTTATGGGTGATTTAGAGCAAATGTAGCAAACTTTGGGCTGTGAATACTTGCGAGTAAGGAAAAACAGATAAAAAATGTAGCCACTTTCAGTACCCTAAAAGTACATTGAACGTTATGGAATTCTTGAACGTAAGCAACGTACGCATAACCCAGTGGCCTAACAATAACGTTTTAGTATTCACGGTTTCGGATATTTTATTTGAAACACGTGTGAGCTCCGCGTGGAAGAAGCACTCTCTGTACCTTGTCCTCCGGTTCAATTTCCTGCAGCACGCTAAGGTTCCGCTAATCCTCACTTGCACTTCCCGCTAAGCCTCCCCTGCGCGGTATATGACTTGGCCGAACAGCTCTGGCATGAGAGCAATCTGACAGCCTTTCTTGGTGTGCGGGACAGTATCATGACAGGCCGTACCAGCACACGAGTGACAAAAGATGGAGGCGTTGCAAATAGAAAGAATGAACTCAACAAACGCCTGTGTAAAGAACATTTTTAAACATGTAAATGAAAAATATAACATTTTATTTTCCAAATTTAATTCACTTATTTCGAAGTGGAGTATGTCTGTAGTTTCAAAACCATGTGCGTGTCGGTGAGTGTTACAAACCGACAGTGTTCAGTATCTAAGTGTAAAATCAATAAAATTAACACAGATAATCAGGAAGTTCTAATTAAATAAACCTTGATACTATTTTGTCATCTTTGAATCACCTTCGAATACTGAACTAATTGTTTGTAAATTATTTGAGCACGTCAGTCCTCTCTTCAGTCTTTATCGAATGACTTACAGACCTGCTTTCTTGAAAACAAAGGCAAGTATCTTACCCAATATGCACTGATAAAATGTATAAATCATATAGGTCCCCAAAAATAGATAATATAAATATCCTTAATGACAATACATTATAAGACTAAGAAATTAAAATTTCATGCTCTTACAACCCCTTAGTACACTCACTACCAAGGCGAATAGCTTCAGCTCATTAGGTAAACCAATTATCGTGGGAGAGGGAGACAACTCCCAACTCAATGTTCAACCACCTAAACTCGCCTTTAACACATGGGTCAATGATCCCTGCAACCCTTAATTTCTCTTTCATGAACCTCCAAACCGGATTCCCACGTAGTAAATATTTAATCTAATCAGAATATTACTTTTTAATATTTTGAAAACATAAGAAAGAAGTTTGAATATTTTATTAACTTTATTAAATTAAGTACACTAAATGAGAAGGGATAACATAAGAACCGTTAACCTCAGGATCAAATAATTAAACTATTAAACAATCCAATGTCCTCTATTAAATTCAGTGAACGGGGTGACGCAATATTTGAGGAATTTACCAACATAATTCATCCACCATCATTTAATGGTTGAAATGAAGTACAGTAGAATTATATTTACGTGTTATCAAATAGTAAATGAGCAGATAGTGACAACTGTGAAATATATGTACGATGGAAACGATAGTTGTGTTAAAGTTGGAAGCGAAAGAACTGGATGGTTTCAGTTAACAAATGGTGTAAAGCAAGGAAGTGCCCTCTCCCCTCAAGTATTTATTGTGGTAAAGGATTATATAATTACAGAATAGCAAAAACCAATGGGGAGAGAAGAATGAAAGCAGGTTTATTTGTGGTAACTGTGAGAGTGAAGTACAGGAGCAGCTAAATGTCTGGGAGGAAGTTGTGTCATCTTATGGAACGAAGTTCTCATCCCAACTGCTGGAACTGCTGGTAAGTGCTGGTAACGACACGAAACAAGAACATAACGTACAATGGCATGATATTTGGAGGGAAGCTGAAAGCTCTAAATCACCGGGAAGTGTAATTGAAGAAAATTGAGGAAATAGGATGTAAATCAATGAAAGGGAAAGGTGTGCAAATGGATTTTTTAAGAATTTCGGGGGATTTATATGGAACAGGGATGTACCACAGAGATGTAAAGCAATTACCTGCAACACTTCTTTATGCCGATTTTCTCGTATGGTTCAAAACTTGGGCGATGAAAGGGAGGGATAAAAATAGAATACAAGCAGTGAAAATGAAGTTTCAAAGGAGAATGGACAGAGTAAGAAACGAAAGAAATGAAAGAGGAAAGCATAATTAAATTTCGTCCACTGCAAATGTTCCTTTGAATTAAATTTAAGCCGAGGACTGCCATATAACGATTTTATTCAGTCTCTTCTAGCGGGTCGAATAGAATAACGCTAGTAGACTAATAGTAGTTGAATAGAGGAACTGACATCATCATCATCATCATCATCGTCATCATCGTCATCTTCGTTACTAAAGGCTAAGCCTTATAACTGCTACCATTCTCCTCTCATTCCTGCTGTTCTCTTCATTTCCTTCTAGTCTTTACATCCCATGAAGTTTCTCACATTCTCGAAGTATGCTTTCCATTGTTTTCCTTCTCCTTTCTTAGCGTTTTCCTTCAAATGCGTTTACTAGGAAGTCATTATGTCTCAGGGTATAACCTACCAGCTTTACATTCCTTCTTTCCATATCCTTTATCAGTCTCCGTTGCTCATTGACTACCTTTAGAATATCTCAAATTGTATTTTATGGAGTCCAGAATGTCGTCTTCATTTTCTCTCAAATTCACATTTTAGCTGCTTTCAATTAATCTCTTTCCTTTTTATCAATGTATTACACTCCAGACAAAGGATTTTACAATAGCATTTCTTGTTTCTATACTTATGTGCGTACTTGTTAAAATATTTCTTTTAATTTGAAAGGCCTGTTTAGAAGGAGCCATTTATCGAAAACAAAAAGCATAGTGCTTTATTGCTGGATCCCACTATACGTTTCGAAAGAGACATTGGGCAGGCGAGTGAGGTAGTCACAGAAAAGGTAGATATTTTTGAACGATGCCTCCCTTATTTAAGCAAGTATTACAACATCCGGATTGAGCATTGGTCAGTTAAAACATTGTCACTTGGTAGCAGGGGAGGTGCTAAAATGACACCAGGAACATTTTTAGAGGGTTAGTTATTCCAAGAAATACACTCAGCATCATAATAAGCTTTATGCTCGATGATGCCGAAATATATATATGATATGCCAGAGAACTGAATCTTGATGAGGCTCATCATAGTTCAAGTTTCATTATGATACAGGTTTTCCACCAATCAAAGTTCAGATTTTCATTATGATACAACTGTTTCATTAATTACGCAAGGATAGCATAACACCCGCACTCAACGCACTAGTTTCGCTCTTGTTTCCAAAATCAAACATGTTGGACACACATATTAACATCAATGCACCTTCTACTTCCAATATTCGACAACCACATGGCACATTCCCGTAAATTCACTTCACCAACTGTACAATAAACAATTTATACTTGAAATAAAGCTAGGTTATGATAACCTTCTATCAAAACTTTGAAAACATATTACATTGTCAACGTCTCTGGTCCACTCACGGAAAATCAATAACACAGCGCATGCGCTCTGCCCTCTGTTCAGTAAATTCAACTGTCAAGCTACATCTCGACAGAAATTTATGAATATTTAAAAAATAGAGTTATAATTATCGTCGAAATTAAACAGTCGTATGCAACTCGCCTATAATAGCAATTAAGACACTCGTATGGAAATTAAAAACTCGCTGCGCTCGTTTTATAAACATACTCGTGTCTTAGAGCCTCTGTGGCTCAGGCGGCAGTGCGGCGGCCTCTCACCGCTGGGTTCCGTGGTTCAAATCCCTGTCACTCCATGTGAGACTTGTGCTGGCCAAAGCGGAGGCGGGACAGGTTTTTCTCCGGGGATTCCGGTTTGTCCTGTCATCTTTCATTCCAGCAACACTCTCCAATATCATTTCATTTTATCTGTCAATAATTAATCATTGTCCCAGAGGAGTGCGACAGGCTTCGGCAGTCGGCACAATTCCTATCCTCGCCTCTAGATGGGGGCTTCATTCATTCAATCCCTGACCCGGTCGAATGACTGGAAACAGGCTGTGGATTTTCATTTCACTCGTGTCTTAATTATTGCCATTATACGCTTGTTGCATAATGTACGAGTACTATTATCAAAGACTCGTTAAGCATTCTCCACCCCACCTTTATGTTTCATAATTGTTACCGATATTTAAGCAACATTTTTGTGATAATCCCCTATGAATGTGTTGCATTCCGTAAAGTCCAAGCGGTGTTTTATTTGTGCATACGAATAATTTATATTTTCTAAGTTCTTACATTGCGTCTAGTAGCGTTTTTGTAAAATTCAGGATCTTTGTGGTCACACAGACCATGTGTGCTGATGTAATGCAAGGTGAAACAAAATTAAAATACAACCTTCAAAATGTATTCACTGACTAGAATAAAAAACGGATGATGATGATGATGAAGAAACAATCAGTGGATCCAATTCACAATACCTTAGTTGCTCGGACGATACTTATTAATTAAAGGGGTCCAAAATCCAGTTCACCGGCCCCTGATAATGGTAGTAAGCACTGGTATAGTAGAAACATGGTGAATGGTGATCCTCCTATAGTGGTACTAATTACAGTTAACGCAGACTCATGGTGTTCCTTGCATGGTAGTACTAATAACAAGTAATGCAGACCAATGGTATGTCACACTTAGTGGCACCACTCACAGATGACATGGACCCATGGTATTCCTCACCTAAGGTGTTCCTCACAACCAAACCATGGTGATCCTCACATTGTGGGACTAATCACGTGCGCCGACTTACGCGTGGTGTTTCTCACATAGTGGAACTAATCACAGGCCACGTATACTCATGGTGTTGTTCACATTGTAGTACTAATCATAGCCAATGTACATTCCCGGTGTATCACATATTATAGTACCACCCACAGGTAACACAGACCCATGGTGTTCCTCACATAGTGGTACAAATCACGGGCGATTCACAAACTGGTAGTGTTCCTCACATTGTGGTACTGATTACAGGCAACGTAGGCCCATGGTGTTCCTCATGTAGTAGTGCCACTAGGTAACGCAGACCCATTCTCAAGACAGCGGAACAAACCCATTCGAGCGCATCACTCGGCATCTACTCTCGCTACTTATAAACTAACATGTTACTAAAGAACAAATCTAATTCAGTGAACGCAACTTGAGTGCTATCTTCCGGTGTGTTTTCTACGTGTTTTTCACCCCAACACCATCTATTTTCTAATCATACAGTAACACATGGATCAGTAACCCCTTAACTGTTAATCGACCTCCCCAGCCATGTGCTGGGTGTTAATTTACACGAAGGAACTAGGCAAATGTAATATTCACCTGTTTATAAAATGCATGTCCTTTTGAAAACATTAAGCTGTTTAGGCTTTCTCAATCGTGAAATTAACATCGTTTCGCCCCAGTGTGGCAGTCGGCTTATCAGTCAGATTGCTACACCTTTCCAAGATGCAGGCGGCTAGCGCTGTTGAGACACCACTACAAGACTCCTATGCAGTGACGTTGCACTAGCATGTACCTCCACATGTATAGATGCCTGCCTTCGGCGTTTATATCAACAATTAAGTCCACTTAAGGATACCATAATTTAATTTCATAGATTGAAATGTCCTTTTGAGTTAAACTAAGCTCAGGCCTGCCCTATGACGAGAGTTAGAGGGCCGTGGTGTTTTGTCCGTACTCAAAGGATCCGTGTACCTAGAAACAAGTGTCTGAGCCGGTATGTCGTCGTAGAGTGCTGTGGTTGGCACTATCTCATTCGCTGGTAGAACAGAGCCCAAACTGAACTGTCTCGCGCTCGTCTGATCTGCCTTATATAGGGAGGCCGGCTCTGGGCTTTTGCATGATACAGCGACATGTGGATGTACAGTCTGATTCGTCGAAGTGAGTTCTACATGCAGATAACAAAGTAAATCAAATAATGAGTACTTGTGCGAAGAAGTGAAGAAATCATTATTTCTTAAATTATTGTAATGCGTGTACAAAAATGGCTTCAAAATCATCGAACATTCATTAGAGAGTCTGGAGTATGTTTTCTCAACATTCCAAAAAGGCCAAAATCACCAATGTTGGGTGTAAAGTGGTTTATGGAGAGCGTCTCAAATCTAAGGTGGCTAAGCGTCGTAAAGCTTATTCTGCGTTGTTGGAGTCCCAGCCGAGCACATCCACTGTCCTAATGGTGGGAACGATTTCGTTACTCATTGTTTTAGGATACGTGCATTTTTACAAGTTGGCTTAACGTCGCAACGACACACTTAGGTCTTACGATGGTGTAGGAAAGGGCTAGGAGTGGGAAGGAAGCGGCCGGCGGCCTTAATTAACGTACGGCCCCAGCATTTGCATGGCGTGAAAATGGGAAATCAAGAAAATCCATCTTCAGGGCTGCCGACAGTTGGGTTCGAACTCACTATCTCGCGGATGTAAGCTCAGAACTACACGCCCTTAACCGCACGGCCAACTAGCACGGTGCAATTTTGTTTAGAATTTAGAAATAATATATGAACAATGAAATTACAAACGAAGAAAAGCAAGGTAATTTGTCTCGAAGATATATAAGTATTGCAACGCGTGGGTGGGGAGCACGTAAATAAATACATGACTGATAGCGTTTTCTCTACTGACTTTCATGGCTCTTTTCTCACGGTTCACTCACACTCTTTATTCAGTCTAACTAAACAAAATACACTACTCACACACTCTCTTGTAATTTTCATTGGGACCCTAGGGCAGTTCACTATCAACTCACTGTGCAATGTTCGCGGATGAACACTACACAGTTTACGCGTGCGCAATCAGTCTCACAAGTCTATACGAGGTACAATGTTCGCTCACATTCGCAGTCTTCACTCACTGCCCGATGTCACTCAGCTGCACTGTTCCACATTCGGTCTCAGTTTACAAACAGCTCTCCGTGGACACTGAAGCACGCTGATCCAGTATTCCACAGCAGTATACACACTCCATACCACTGTCTCATCCACAGCCAGAACTGATTCCAAACTGAATTACCTCGCGCTCGTCCGGTCTGCCTTATATAGGGAGGTCGGCTCCTCCACATACTTTCTTTGGACGAGGATAAATCCCTGGAGATCTCTGGAATTCGAATCCTTCGGTTGCTTCTCATGCTGCCGGAAAGCACGGAGTGTTGGCGGTAAAGGTAGCAGATGGGCCGGCGAATGCGCACATGACCCGTCTCTAACTTGTTGCTAGGTGTGGAGAGATGGCGGGGGTGTAAATATGTCACCCGCCGTTGGAGCCAGGCTAACTTGCGAACTTGATCTCGACACGACCCCTTCAATGTTTTTATAGGGGCTTCTTCTTCTTCTTCTTCTACAGCATTTTACATACCTGTATGGTCGTGGGTGCGAAATATGTCCCACATGTAGATTGTGACCTATTTTACCGCCAGATGCTGTTCCTGACCCAATTGAGAATGGATATACTAACAATTGCGTTTTCCTGTGGCGGTTCATAGTATTATGTGTTGTCTGAATACGAAGAGGAAAATATTGGGGCAAACATACGCACCCAGTCTCCGAGCCAAAATGATTAATCAGATGCGATTAAAATCTCCGACTCCACCTGTAATCGAACCCGGGACCCTCTAAACCGAAGGCTTCAACGCTGACCATCAGCCAAGGAGTCAGACTTAGAGCAACGTTAACTTATCCAGAATATCAACACTAACGCATCCAGACCCATCCTCTTTGTTCACTCAGTTAGCTCTGCTTACTTTCATAAGTTCCATTAGTACTGTTAGCACACCATCGAAATCCATTTCGTTCACCAAGTTGTTTCTAAGGAATCCAGTCAAATGGAAGTGGAATTCCATCACTCCGAGGCTTGTTCAAAACATTTTGATTTCAGTATATGTCTGTGCGCCAGATGCTACCTTACTTATATATAGTCTAAGACAGTAATGCGCAGATGCTGGAAAACCGGCCGGGAGCTGCTACGCGGGCAGCGGGCGCCTTGCATTGGCACAGGGGTGTGACGTCAGAGTCCGCTGTGCTCACATGTACTGTCTGACTCCAGGTTAACACAATGGAGCTTACTGTGGAATGTTGAAGGTAGAGACTCCCGACTTCGTTATCGTTTTCACGTGAATGAGAAGAATTGTACTTTTTTTATGTACACTACGCCCAAGGGTTGTCAAATTGTTTAATTTGTAATGAAACGTTGAACTAATTGAAGAAATTCAATCTAAAATGGCATTATAACATTTATTACAGTAAGGACAACGATGAATATAGAGATGATCGTCTAGCAATAATAGAGCGACTAAAATGTCCATCCAAGAATTAGGTATTATATTCACATATTTCAGAGTTTATGACTGATTTATTCTTAATCATATTAACCTATTAAATATGATTAAAACTGAATAGGCAGTGATTCCGCTGGGTGTATGTGTCTTCTTCATCATCATTTCATCCTCATCAGGACGCACGGGTTGCCTACGGGCGTCAAATCAAAGGACCTGCATCTGGCGAGCCGAACTTTTCTTCTGTGCAATTGTCAGATTCAGGCTGCCTGTCTGTCACAACTTGAGCACTAACTAAGTACTTGATAAATTAAACCTCAGAACTCTTTCAGCACTAAAACTCGAAATTTCCATGTATAAGAATTATTTGAAGTAAGGATAAGTTAAGTTTACGCCACTCTGCTTATTTTCAGGACAATGAAATTGTAGATATAAACAATGAGCCAGTCTTCCCCCTCTCCTGCAGAATTTCTCTTCAATTGTCAAAACGATTACGAAGTTCAAGACATGAAGATTTGATCAAATATTTTTTTAAAATGGGGATGGGGTGGAAGAATTTAGTCCAAATCTAATAAAACAATACGAATCAGTAAACCTATTAAGATGGACTGTGAATCGACGAATTCAAGTTCTTAGCGAGGAAATACGGATTGTTATTGCCAGATCAGTGGTAAGCGGCTGCTCGCGAGCCAAGCCTGCACATGTCTGGTCTAAGAGATCATTTTCCCCCCTAACAAATGAGAACCAAACGTAGTGACTTCGGACCACTCCTTAGCCACTGGAGTAGACTGACCTGAGTTTTTCAGTGACTATTTCACCTCTTCGTTATAACTGTTCAGTATGCTGATTTTCTTAGAATCAAAACTGTTACTTCTGATATCCTCAGTAATATTTCTACCACTGTCAGAAAATAAGCCCATTGGATTCGATGGTATCAGTCCTCTCTTCGTTAAGAATACAACAGTAGCTCTTTCATATCCTATTAGTGCGATATTTAATCATTGCTCCTCAGTCAGCCACTTTTCGACCTCCTGAAAAATAGCAAATATCACCTCAGTACTTGAAGATGGAAAGAGCTCGGATATGGCAAGCTATCACACGACCTGTATGTTACTTGGTTTATCAATTATTTGTGAAAGGTTTGTTCATTCGCGCGTGATTTCCTTTAGCATTCCACACGTATCTCCCAGCAGCATGGATTTCTCCCTGTAATCTCTTGCGTAACTAACTTGGCTAATCTCCTCCATCATACCACGTCTGCCATCCACAACGGATCTCAACTTGATGTATGCTATATCGATATCTGGAAGGTCTTCAATACCGTGCATCACGCGCTTCTCTCGCAAAAACTTTCTGGACGCTTCAACGTTCAAGGGAGGCTGCTGGCAACTTTCTAACTGAAGTATTTCAGCAGTTCTTCTCCCTTCACTGTACTCTCTGGCGTCTCTCAGGTCAGCATCCTAGGTACCCTTTATATTGCACTGTCCATTGATGATGTTATAGACACTGTTTCCCACAATTAATACCTGGATCCATGGCTCCTTGGTCACAGGAGCCCTGGGTTCGATTCCCGGCATGGTCGGGGATTTTAACCATAATTGGTTAATTCCGCTGGCATGGGGCTGGGTGTATATGTAGTCTTCATCATCATTTCATCATCATGACGCGCGGGTCGCCTTCAGGCGTCACATCAAAGGACCTGCATCTGGAGAGCCGAACTTTTCCTCGAACACCCACGGCACTAAAAGCCATACGCCATTTCATTGACCAAAATTCATGTGAAATTGTTCTCTTTGCAGATGCCTGTAAATCCTACAAGCAAACAGATTCTCTCACAGATACCTTTTTTTTTACAATTTGATTTACGTCGCACCGATACAGATAAGTCCTACGGGGACTATGCGATAGGACAGGCAAAGCATTGAGAAAGAAGGGGCCGTGGCCTTAATTAAGATGCAGCCGGTGTGAAAATGGTAAAACATGGAATGCAATCTTCTGGGTCCCAACCCACCGTCTTTCAGGCAGCCACTCGCTCAGTTCTCACGGATGCAATGCACTTGAAAAATGCAGTTGATCCACTGTCATATGACATCTCAAACCTCATCCCTCCAAGTGTTTTACCATTTCCTTCGTGATCCGCATATCTCTCGTATTTCACGAATATCGCCTGCTGAAGCAGCCCATTTTAATTGTCGATAATCAAAGATATTTGGGAATGATTTTGATAGTAAATTTTATTTGTTTCACAGATAACAGGTTCATATTACGTGCTGTTTACTCTCTAGGTTTTCTGACATTGCAGATAGAAATGCTCTCAGAGAATTCTACTACGTTTATTGTATCTTACATAATGTCAAATACGCCTCTCCAGTCTGGTCCATTTCTTATTTAAATATCAGCCACCTTGACCGTGTACAATGTTTCTTCCGTGCAATCGTCATAGCCAGGGTCGCTGTCTGTCGCAACTTGATAACTAACTAAGATCTTGAGAAATTAAACCTCAGAACTCTTCCAGTTCGGCGGAAAGTAGCCGATCTCAAACAGTGAAAGGTTTATTTAGGTCACCTGAATTACTCTACGTCTTCCGTGTCCACGTCTCTTCCCATAGTAAAAGATGGAAGACCCTCTTCGATATCATTTATTCACACCTTCCTCTTACCGAGTAATTCCAGTAATGTATAATAGCTTATCTCTTAACAGGAACTTCGATACCTTACTTCTGCCGTAATTTCCTTTCCAATTGCTCCCTGATATTTTCCACTTTCTCTCTCTTTTATTGCATTTATGTGAATTTTCTTTTATTTATGTCGTTAATGTTATTATGAACATAAAGGATTTTAGTTACTTTAGGCACATCCAATTTTGTGTAGAGTGTGTTTCATATAAACTCAGACCGAATGCACGGTGTTTTTACTCTGCATTTCTTTAAGCGTGTATACAATCTTATTGACAATCTTACCTTATAAAAGATGCTAGAAGTGTCATCCTTCTTGGCTTATACAGGCATTGTATCTGGTAATCACATTCTGGCTGACGCTACTGAGTTATGCCACTGTAATGTTTCTGATCTCTTTCATAATGTTTCCTTTCACTTCCTCCAATGTGTGAGGATTTGTTCGATACAGTTTTTATTTCAGTTTACCCTACAAGTTAAAATCACACACTGTTAGATCTGGAGAACGAGGGGTAAATATACCAGCACAGACCACTCTGCAGACTCTTCCGAGATTGTGAGAAGTGAATCTTCTTCCGTATAAGCAGGGGATGAATCTTGTTGGAACCCTCCCACGTGATAACTGATGGAGAAACGGCGTCAACATGTCATCTTGGTATCTCTCTGCATTTACTGTCGTCTCGAAAAGAATAGGGCCAATTATTCGTCTGCACTAACAGCACACCAAACACCAATCTACCTATCCTAATGACGGACTTCATAAACACCATTAGGATTTTCTGCACACCAATATCGAGAGTTTTGACTCTTCACACGACCATTAAGATGAAAGCAGAACTTTTACATACAAAAATACGGTGTGTCCATGATAACTGTCCTAAGACGTTAACAGCGGAGATTCATAATGGCGACTAATGTTTGCCAGGTCGAACGCGTGCAGGCTGCTTGCAAGGTCAAGGAAAACGCGCGTTCCTCCTATTCTGCAGCTAAAGTATCGCAGAGTAAAAACGCCGCTTCGACGGTCTTTTATTCAAGAGGCGCGGTGTATTTATTTTCTTTGTAAATGTTTGTAAATATCTCGTTTTAGATTAAGTGTTGTGTCTATTGTATAGAGGAGATCTTTGTGATTCGACACTATGCTGTTTTTGGTTCTAAATAAATAAATAAATAAATAAATAAATAAATAAATAAATAAATAAATAAATAAATAAATAAATAAAAAAATAAATAAATAAATAGCGGTTTAGTGTCTGGGGAAACAAGGACTCTTGTCCGAGTACCAGTGTGGGTTTCGAGCCGCTCGATCCACCACTGACCACTTGGTACGCCTGGAGAGCTCTATCCAGGATGCGTTTCTCCGCAAACAGCATTTGGTAGCTGTTTTCTTTGACTTAGAGAAGGCTTACGACACGACACGACATGGCGATATGGTATCCTTTCAGTCCTGCATCAATGGGGATTCTGAGGTAACTTGCGGGTCTTTATTGTGAATTTTTTGTCCCTCCGTCTATTCCGTGTCCAAGTAGGGAGGACATATTCGCAATACCACATTCAAGAAAATGGACTCCCACAGGGATCGGTCCTTAGTGTCACTCTGTTCGCGATTGCCATAAACGGTATTGTCGCTGCTGCTGGTCCAGCAGTAATACCGTCGCTATATTTGGACGATTTTGCTCTGCACTGTAGCTCGTGCAGTATGGCAGTCGCAGAGCGACCTCTGTTGTCCACTTTTGTCGTCAACGTGCTCTTCACCCACATCCTGAGCTTTATTTAGGAAATGTCGTTCTTCCAGTTGTTGACACTTACCGATTTCTTGGGCTCCTTTTTGACAGGAAATTATCGTGGGAGCCACACGTGCGGGAGCTAAAAGTGCAATGTACCAAGAGGCTTAATCTCTTAAAGTTTCTTAGCAGCACTAAATGGGGAGCTAACCGCGTGGTGCTCCTATGATTTTACAGGGCACACATTTTTATCCAGGTTAGACTACGGCAGTGCAGCATATGGCTCAGCAAGACCAAGTGTCCTGTCAAAGCTGAACAGCATCCACCACAGCGGGGTTCGGTTGGCGACGGGAGCCTTTCGAACAAGCCCCATAGCTAGCCTTCTCCCTGAGTCTGGTGTGCCGCCTTTACATCTGAGGCGCCAGCAAATGCTTCTTTCCTGTGCTGCTAATTTGCGACAGATGCCACTTCATCCAAGCTATCCTTTCGTTTTCAACAATGGCAACCGTTTGCTGTACGCTGCTTGTCCTCGAGCAACGCGGCCGGTTGGAATACGCTTGGATAGCAGTTACAGATTGTTTGACGTACCTCTTCGGTTCCTTGTCTTGTCAGACAACCAAGTGGGGTACCTCCGCGGGTCGTACGACGACCTGAAATAATCTTGGATCTGCACACTGGCCCGAAGGAAACCACGGACCCTTCGAATTATCGGAGGCTCTTCTTGTCCGTTGTTGGCCGCTATCCAGGTTTAGTCGTCGTCGTCTACACGGATGGTTCAAGGACAGATACGAAGGTGGGCTGTGCGTTCGTTGTCGACAATGATAAGTTTCTTTTTGCTCTCTCGGAAACCTGTAGTGTGTGCACAGCAGAGTGCTATGCTATCTGTGCAGCTCTGCGGTACGCACTGTACAATGAGCGCGCCGACACTTTCTTGTGTGTACTGACTCCTTGAGTTCGCTCCAGTCTATTGATACCTGTTTCCCTTGGCACCCTCTGGTGCAAAGGATCCAGGACCTGCTGGCCGGGTGTTCGGATGCCGGCACCAGAATCACGTTTCTGTGGCTCCCAAGCCACATGGGCGTAGAGGGATACGAGTTAGCAGATCACGCTGCAGTTACACTGCCCCCGTTGCCTTTCAAGGTTCCAGCAAGTGATATTCGCACTCAGCTGAGACATCTGGTTATGTCCCATTGGGCAGGCCATTCCACTTCCCAATACGCTGAGAGCGATAAAAGGTACAACGAAGGTATGGAAAACCTCCCTTCGGGCTTCACGGAGGGAAGCCGTGGTATTATGTCGTCTTCGGATCGGCCATGGTATCGTGACTCACTCGCATCCTTTGAAAGGAGAACCCCCTCCGGTGTGTACCTGCGGCGACCATCTTACCGTGGTACACATCCTTACGGAGTGTAAGGACCTGGTCGATCTTCGCCGTAGTCTTAACCTCCCGGGTACCATATCCCTTATCTTGCGAGATGACGAGCATTCAGCAGACCTCGTCATCCGCTTTATGAGGGATAGTGGTCTGTTTTATCGTATGTAATGCTGTCCTTTGTGCTCGTGTCTTTGTGTCAATTGCGCTTTTATCCTATTGACTTCAATTTAGTTTGTGTTGTGTATTTTAATGTGTTATTTTAACGTTTAATGTAAAGTATGTATATATATCTGTACTAGCAGGCATTGCCTTATTCCTTTGTCTCCTGTATTTTCTCTTATTTCATTACAAAATAAGGCATTGGGAATTAGATCCACTGATTGTTTTAATCTCATACTCATTTTTCATCGCCATTCTTTTTAACTCTAGTCAGTGGATAAGTTTTAAAATTTTAACTGTCATATATCATGTCGTCCATCTCGTTCCATTAGGGGCCGGTGACCTTCGATGTTAGGCCCCTTAAAACAACAAGCACCATCATCATCATCATCATCATCATCGTTTACACCCCACGGTATCCCCTGCCTGTTGCAAGAGGTGATTAAAAGGGGTCCCAAGGGCTCTTAACTTGGGAGCGTGGGTTGGCAACCAAGGGGCCCTTAGCTGATTCCTGGCATTGCTTCTACTTACTTGGACCAAGATTCTCACGTTGATTTATGCTATTCGACCTCCCTTGGTCAGCTCTTGTTCTTTTCAGATCACGACCTAGATGAAGGCCTAAGGAGTCTTTCATTT